>NC_082402.1:2901575-2975643 GCF_031168955.1 Gadus macrocephalus
CTCTCTCTCCCTCCCTGCCCCCCCTCCCTCCCTGCCCCCCCTCCCTCCCTGCCCCCCCTCCCTCTCCCCCTCAGGGTGAAGAAGCTGAAGGAGACCCTGGTGGCGGTGCAGCAGCTGGATAAGAACATGAGCAGCCTGCGGAGCTGGCTGGCCCACATCGAGACAGAGCTGTCCCGCCCCATCGTGTACGACACCTGCGACGACCTGGAGATCCAGAGGAAGCTCAACCAGCAGCAGGTGGGAACCGCCCTTTAGAACGGAGTGGGGACGGGAAGAACCACCGTTTACACAGAACCGCCCTTTAGAAAGGAGTGCAGAAGAACCAGAGTTGATTATAAAGAACTGCTCTTTGGAACAGAGGACAGATGGCAGACTAGTAACAGTTCTGGATACTTTTCCATTGAGGTTTAATTATTAATTGATTAGACAAAATAATTTAGCAATAGTAATGACAAATGGCAGTTGTTTATTTACCTATGCTTGGGGATACATGCTCTCTCCCTCCCTCTCTTTCTTTCTTTCCTTCTCCCTCTCGTTCTCGCTCTTACTCTCACTCTTGTTCTCTCTCTCTCTCTCTCTCTCTCTCTCTCTCTCTCTCTCTCTCTCTCTCTCTCTCTCTCTCTCTCTCGCTCTCACCTCACACTAAGTACTGCAGGTCTGTTTACATACAGTAAGGTTACACAACCAGACAAATAGTCCAAACTGGGCAGAGAGCTGGTAAAAATAGCCCTGACCCAGATATACCGGCAGCAGGTCCATCCAGTGGTCACGACACTGTACAGGGTCGGTGGTGTCCATGTCTCTCTCTATTTGGAGCGGGAATCTGTCTGCTGCCTGGCTCCAGGGCGCGAGGAAGGTGGGGCTCCGGATTCTTCAGAACTGTATTCTGAACTCTTCTTTGAGACACACAGATACAGTATGTAGTCTGCTTATCTCAATGCAGATAAAAGTGGGGCGGAACTAACTCAGCAGGGAGAGCGGGCTGACTTTTAACCCGGAGGTTGCTAGTTCAAGCCCCGGCCTCTGCCAGTTGAGTGTCAAGGTGTCCCTGAGCGGGACGCCTCACCCTAACTGCACCCTGTGAGCTGGCTGTCGCCTTGTGTGGTTGACTCAGCCGTTGGCATGTGAATGTGTGTATGAATAGTTGGTTGACTCGGATAAAGGCGTCGGCTAAACATAAAGAGAGAAGCGTTCTACCGTGTGTTTATCAAATCAAACAACAGAGGATGGCATAGTCGATCCCCCCCTGCATGTTCTCACTGCATCTCTCCCCCCCCCCCCCCCCCCCTAGGAGCTTCAGCGAGACATCGAGAAGCACAGCACGGGTGTGGCCTCAGTGCTGAACCTGTGCGAGGTGCTGCTGCACGACTGCGACGCGTGCTCCACGGAGACGGAGTGCGACTCCATCCAGCAGGCCACTCGAGGGCTGGACCGCCGGTGGAGGGCCATCTGCGCCCTGTCCATGGAGAGACGCCTCAAGTCAGTCCTTCTAACAGCACACACACACACACACACACACACACACACACACACACACACACACACACACCGTATCATATCACCACGCCTCAAGTCGGTCCCTCACCGCACACATCGCCGCACATGACAGTGAGGATGCGTTCCTTTATCGTGATTGAACGTTAATGCAGTGGTGCATATGGGTAAGGGTTAACCGGTAGGGATTAGGGTTGGTCGGTTAGAATTAGGGTTAGTGGGTGAGGGTTAGGGTTGGTCTGACCCTATTCAATTATTTATCCATTAATACCTTACTTAACATGGGTTAACCTAACCCCTACCCTAACCATTAACCTAGCTAACATCGACTGTTAATTGACTGTTAGATAATGCTTTTTACTGCATTAACTAATGTAAATATAGGGTAAATTAATTACTGTACCCTTATTGTAAAGTGTCACCCATATTTATCGCACATGTCTTCTCAAGATATGAGTAGTGTATAGATTAGTGTAGGGTTTAGCGTTCATCATGAGTGAGTGGCGAAGGTTCCACGCAGTCCAGGGCGTTCCTCCCCGTTCTCCGTCCCTGTGGTGTTGGCGTTGATGTTCCTGTGGTGCCGTTTGCTGCGTGAGCAGGATGGAGGAAACGTGGCGGCTGTGGCAGAAGTTCCTCGGCGACTACGGCCGCTTCGAGGAGTGGCTGAGGACCTCTGAGAGGACCGCGGCGCTGCCCAACTCGTCGGGCGTCCTGTACACCGTGGCCAAGGAGGAGCTGAAGAAGTTTGAGGTGAGGGGCGGAGCCTAACCCCGAGGAATTAACAGAGACATGGGCAACTGGGAGGAGATGCTCGGGGATGTGCAATGCATGCTGGGTAGTGGCTTAAGGGGCCTGGGTGGTGGTGGGTGGTTTGTTGGTGGAAGTGGTGGTGGGTGGTGGTAGTGGGTGGGGGTTGCACTGGATAGGGTTTGGGTGGTGGGTGGGGTGGTGGTGGTGTTGGGGGTTTAGTGTCATGTTACTTACTGGCCATGGAGGCTGCTGGACTGCAGTCACCCCAGTCATTCTCAATGAGGGATTCCTGCCTAGACGAGATCAGACCGGTCTTTTCCGGTCCGGTCTGTTATGAGGTCATCTCTTGGGGGCACAAACATAATACCAACTGGACGGTTGAACCATTCATTTCAGTTAAAAAGGGCATAAATAATGAACATATTTTATGTTTGTGTACATTTGTGTTACAACATATAACACAGCTATAAGCTTACGGTACTATATGTAATTGTTAATGTGCAATGATTTAATTTGTTGCTGTAAACTTCAGGGGTGGAGCTTAAATAATGACAACTACATATAGAGCAATATTGATAACTTTTCAAACGTACACATAGATAATACATATATATATAATCCCTTGATTATATATTTTTTGTGATCATTAGTCTAAACCATTTTGTGTGTGTGTGTGTGTGTGTGTGTGTGTGTGTGTGTGTGTGTGTGTGTGTGTGTGTGTGTGTGTGTGTGTGTGTGTGTGTGTGTGTGTGTGTGTGTGTGTGTCCAGGCCTTCCAGCGCCAGGTGCAGGAGTGTCTGACCCAGCTGGAGCTGATCAACAAGCAGTACCGCCGTCTGGCCCGGGAGAACCGCACCGACGCGTCCTGCCGGCTGCGGGAGATGGTCCACGACGGGAACCGGCGCTGGGATCACCTGCAGAGGCGGGTCGCCTCCATCCTGCGCAGGCTCAAGGTACCCGTGATGCATCCCCTGGTCGCCATGGAGACCTGATTGAGCGTGTGAACTCGTGAACTTGGGTTGACTGCGGTTAAAGCCCTTTGGTCCTGATGATGCTGACCCCTTTGGTCCTGATGCTGACCCCTTTGGTCCTGATGCTGACCCCTTTGGTCCTGATGCTGACCCCTTTGGTCCTGATGATGCTGACCCCCTTTGGTCCTGATGCTGACCCCTTTGGTCCTGATGCTGACCCCTTTGGTCCTGATGATGCTGACCCCTTTGGTCCTGATGCTGACCCCTTTGGTCCTGATGATGCTGACCCCTTTGGTCCTGATGATGCTGACCCCTTTGGTCCTGATGATGCTGACCCCTTTGGTCCTGATGATGCTGACCCCTTTGGTCCTGATGATGCTGACCCCTTTGGTCCTGATGCTGACCCCTTTGGTCCTGATGATGCTGACCCCTTTGGTCCTGATGCTGCCCCCTTTGGTCCTGATGATGCTGACCCCTTTGGTCCTGATGATGCTGACCCCTTTGGTCCTGATGATGCTGACCCCTTTGGTCCTGATGATGCTGACCCCTTTGGTCCTGATGCTGACCCCTTTGGTCCTGATGATGCTGACCCCTTTGGTCCTGATGCTGACCCCTTTGGTCCTGATGATGCTGACCCCTTTGGTCCTGATGCTGCCCCCTTTGGTCCTGATGATGCTGACCCCTTTGGTCCTGATGATGCTGACCCCTTTGGTCCTGATGCTGCCCCCTTTGGTCCTGATGATGCTGACCCCTTTGGTCCTGATGATGCTGACCCCTTTGGTCCTGATGATGCTGACCCCTTTGGTCCTGATGCTGACCCCTTTGGTCCTGATGATGCTGACCCCTTTGGTCCTGATGATGCTGACCTGTTTGGTTCTGATGCTGACCCCTTTGGTCCTGATGATGCTGACCCCTTTGGTCCTGATGCTGCCCCCTTTGGTCCTGATGATGCTGACCCCTTTGGTCCTGATGATGCTGACCCCTTTGGTCCTGATGATGCTGACCTGTTTGGTTCTGATGCTGACCCCTTTGGTCCTGATGATGCTGACCCCTTTGGTTCTGATGCTGCCCCCTTTGGTCCTGATGCTGACCCCTTTGGTCCTGATGCTGCCCCCTTTGGTCCTGATTATGCTGACCTGTTTGGTCCTGATGCTGCCCCCTTTGGTCCTGATGATGCTGACCCCTTTGGTCCTGATGCTGCCCCCTTTGGTCCTGATTATGCTGACCTGTTTGGTCCTGATGCTGCCCCTCTTCTCCCAGCACTTCATCAGCCAGAGGGAGGAGTTTGAGACGGCCCAGGACAGCATCCTGGTGTGGCTGACGGAGATGGACCTGCAGCTCACCAACATCGAGCACTTCTCCGAGTGTGACGTCCACGCCAAGATCAAGCAGCTCAGGGTAGGCCGCCACAGCTCTTTAACCCGGGGGGACTGCGACGCAGGAGAGGGGGTTTGGTGGGTGGGGGAAATCCTTGTTTTTGGATGCAAACACTTGATTAGGTCTCCAGATCTCTGTTGTCTTTTTCATTTGTATTCTAGGGCTGTGCTTTTCGTTTTTTTTTTTTTTGATTTAATTGTATTATATATGGTTATACTATTGCTTACTCTCGACATCTAACCTCTGTGTGTTTGTATATGTGTCTGTCTGTATGTGTGTATCTGTTTGTGTAAGTGTACGTGTATATGTGTGTGTGTGTGTGTGTGTGTGTGTGTATCTCTGTATCTATATATCTCTGTCTCTGTCTGTCTGTATCTCTGTCTGTATCTATGTATCTCTGTCTCTGTCTCTCTTTCTCTCTCTCTGTCTCTCTGTCTGTGTGTATCTCTGTATGTCTGTCTGTCTGTCTGTATCTCTGTATGTCTGTCTGTGTGTATCTGCCTGTGTGTATCTCTGTCTGTGTCTGTATGTCTCATTCTCTGTCTCTGTCTGTCTGTCTCTCTGTCTGTCTGTCTGTGTGTATCTCTGTCTGTATCTCTGTCTGTCTGTCTGTCTGTCTGTCTCTCTGTCTGTGTGTATCTCTGTCTGTCTCTCTGTCTGTGTGTATCTCTGTCTGTCTCTCTGTCTGTGTGTATCTCTGTCTGCATCTCTGTCTGTGTGTATCTCTGTCTGTCTGTCTGTCTGTGTGTATCTCTGTCTGTCTCTCTGTCTGTCTGTCTGTATCTCTGTCTGTCTGTCTGTCTGTCTGTCTGTCTGTGTGTATCTCTGTCTGTGTGTATCTCTGTCTGTCTCTGTGTGTATCTCTGTCTGTCTGTCTCTCTGTCTGTATCTCTGTCTGTCTGTCTGTCTGTGTGTATCTCTGTCTGTCTGTCTGTCTGTCTGTCTGTCTGTCTGTCTGTCTGTGTGTATCTCTGTCTGTCTGTCTGTGTGTATCTGCGTGTGGTCCCCAGGCCTTCCAGCAGGAGATCCAGCTGAACACGGGCCGCATGGAGCTGGTGCTGCGTCAGGGGGAGGGGCTGCTGGAGAAGAGCGAGCCGCTGGACGCCGCCGTGATCGAGGACGAGCTGGGGGAGCTGCGTCGCTACGCCCTGGAGGTGTTCGGCCGCGTCGACCGCTACTACAAGAAGCTCACGCGCCTGCCGGTCGGTTGGCCGCCATTTTGGGACGCCTTTGTTCTTGCGTTTGTTTCGACGCTTTCGAGCGCTGTCCGTCTGTGGAGGCTTTTAAACGCAACGCTAGAATTAAATTTAAATCAGGGAAGGACTAAGGACTACTATTTTCCTGAGTAGTTACCGTTTGGGTATTCTTGTGTGAATGTATATAAAGTACCGAAGAATCTGTAATTCCATTAATAACCATGAAGAACGGGTGAATGCATGTTTAACCTATTTACCCCAATGAAGTATATTTGGATATTAAAAAAATATTCAAAAAGTTATTATTCGTATCTTAGTGTATGCAGACTAAGTGTGTTTACATGGACGAGTTGACGGACATGTCGGTGTTTAGGAGACGGGGGAGGGACTGCGTTACGATGAGGCCTGGTGAACTTTTGGCTCAGTGCACTCTGGGTAGCGAGACAGAACACCTGTGGGCACGTGTCACTCAAACATGTGCTCGATGCCAGGGAGGGAAAACCGCTGTGACACTTTATCATGTCAGCCGAACACACTCTCTACTCCCCTCGCTGAACCTCACACGCACACACACACACGCAAACACACATTCACACATACGCGCACATATGCAAGCAAGCACACATTCACACACACTCATTAGAAGCTCACTCAATGAATTCCAAAAAATGTTTTTTGCTTTCATTGTATAATCCGGTCAGTCTGTCATTGAAGGCTTGTTAAACACATCCTTTGAACATCTGTGAATAAACAGAAAAAATACAATCTACTCTCAGGGGAAACAGTATAAAATAGTTCAATTATTAACCTCGAAAAGAAAATTGATATTTTTTTGCATTTTCTAATCCTACTAAAAATTTTCAAATGTTTAGTATATGAAGGGAGAAACAAACCTCATGTTCCAACTCCCTTAACACCTTTCCTTATTCCCTCCCTCTCTTCTCCTCACTCCCTTACCACCTTCCCTTATTCCCTCCCTTACCCCTGTCATCTCTCCCTTAACACCTTCCCTTACTCCCTTCCTCTCTTGTCCTCACTCCGTTATCACCTTCCCTTACTCCCTTTACCCCCTCTCCCCCTCCCTCCCCTCCCCCCCCCCCCCCAGCTGGTGGATGACGATCTGGACGGCTCGGACCGCGAGCTAGAGGACGCTGAGGAGGAGGAGGAGGAGGAGGAAGAGGAGGAGGAGGGCGTGGCCTCGGACCTCTCAGACCTCCAGTGGGGCGACGCCTCCCCGGCCCACGGGGGACGTCCCGCCGCCGCCTCCGCCCTGGTGCGTGCCGAGCGCTCGGGCCGGGACACCCCCGCCAGCGTGGACTCCATCCCGCTGGAGTGGGACCACGACTACGACCTGAGCCGCGGGCTGGACGGCGCGGCGGAGGGGCGGGGCCTGGGTGGCGACGCAGGGGGGCGGGGCCAGGAGCGAGAGGACGAGTACCTGGGCACGGCGGTGACGGCCGGGCTGTCAGGTGGGTTCCCCGGCCGTGTTGTAGGGGGGGACCGAGGGATCGATGCACTGTAACACTTGCAAATGGATCAAACACAACACAACACATGCTGGATTTAGTATACAAACCATATATTCAGACAACACAGTGCCTGACAGAAACAAGAATAACCAGTGTCGCCCTGTCTGAATTTGCAGCGCATTTTCCAAATGCTGCTCATGTGTCAAATTGTTGAAGCGTTTTTTCTTAGTCCGCTTGAGTTTTGTCTAATTTAGCTTTCTTGAGTTATAGTGCGTACTGGGCTGTAGATATTATTCTGGGGTACATATTTAAAACTGTCCATTTTGCAGACGATTGTGCCCTGAATCCAAACCATATATTACAAATGTACCAACTTGCCTAATTGAATTCTGAGCTCTTCCTTCATGACGTGTCCCAGAATTCACTCTGAGTCGCTTTGTATGAAGGCTTTACATATACATTGTAAATATATTCAACCATATCTCCAGACAGCTGACCCATATCTAATATAACCTCTTATATCTGTATCTTTATCCAGATGTAGGTAACTCACACTAAAACACAACAAACTCCATACATTCAACCACTTGTTCGCACGACGCACAGGAAACACACAGCCGAACAGCAGGTGGTTCCTCCCGTGCAGAGTCAGGTCGTAAGTGTCGTGTTGCGTCCCTCTCTCCCCAGATGTAGTTATCCCCGAGAGCACCGAGGCTTACATTAAACTGACCGAGAGCACCCTGCGGTCCTCCTCCGGTAGGCCACAACACCGCAGTGTCTGGGTGTCCCCCGCCTGAAGCACTAAAACACCGCCGCCGCCGCATGCTAGCGGTCGTAGCATCGAGCTACGCGCCACCGTGCCAGAACCCAACTAACGCGCATACCATTTAACCACAGAGCACGTCGGTTAGCATGCTACATTGGACTGCCGTGTTAGCTAGCACGGCCAGCACCGCATGATGTCACTCACCGTTCTCCTGACATTATTAGCTTACCGTTTAACCAGAGTGCACGTCGGTTAGCATGCTACATCAATTAGCATGCTGGTTTGTAATGCCTTGTTAGCTAGCACGATTAGTGCTGCATGATGTCCGTCTCCGTTCCCCTGCGCGGTCTCACCTGGCTGAGGTGAACCCCTTCATGTGCACATCCGTTTAACTCCATGCTAATCCATCGCATTGTTCCTCTTGCCTGCTAATGGTTTCACCACATGGTTCATCTAACAATGTTCACCTCCAGTGTGGAATATAACAAACTAGAACTAGCACGACTGGTTTCGTCTCCATCCACAAAGCTCTGCCATTCCCACAAATTCATATTTTCATGTTTTATCATATTTTGGTGGCATGCCGTGCTTGCTCCATCCGTCCGTGTCCTGTTGAGTTACAATCAACCCATGGCTGCGTTCCAAACGATACGCCGTTTGCATCGTCCTTCCCTCCCTGTCCAACCCTTGCTCTGCCTCGCCCCCTCCCTCCAGGGACTCCTGCCCACCTGAGGCAGCGGGACCCCGGCCTGGAGCGGCAGCAGAGGGAGGGCCTGGCCAACGGCTCCAGCCCCGAGCTGGACTCCTCCTACATGGGCTACGTGAGTCACCGGCACACCCCCGCTCAAACGACACACAACACACAACACAACACAACACATGGGCCACGTGAGTCAGCTGTACACAACACAGAGCATGTGGCTCGCTGGGTTATGATGACCCTGTCTCACTGGCTGCACTTTCATTATTGCGTCCTTCAATATTTTATTTACTTTCACTTTCACTTTTCACCTTCAAGTGATCAATATCGCTCTGTATGTATCTATTGATTAATCTTTTTGTACCTAATGTTCTCAATAATTGTATTTTAACGACCGTGCTTCTTACTCAATGTGCAAAGCGTACCAAGCATAACACTGAGACGATGAACGCTGTCTCCGTGGTTACCGTAGATGCGTCTGATGGGGGAGTGCAGGGGCAACATGGACGCCGTGAGGAGGGCGGAGGAGGAGCTGACGGAGGAGGAGGAGGACGCCCCGGGCCTCACCAATCCCATCAGCACCGACGCCCAGAGTGCAGGTCGGTGAAGGGGTCGCGGCCACAGAACACACTGCGTACACCGAAAACAGAACAGTATTCAACTCCCATACCCTGCCCTGAAACGCTAGTGAAACACCGTACCAATGGAAACCAATGGAAAGCCTGAGTCATCTTTTATTTACTCATTAAGCCACCGGTTCAATCTCCATGTGAGGCCTGCCCACATCGGGGATGTGTTTACCCCTTTATTGGGTCATTGGTTTAACAGGAACAGCTCACAATTCATATATTACACCAGATAGCTACAAGCTAGTTAGCGTATGTAAGCCCTGGGCTGGGCTGGGATCGAACCGAGTACCTTTGGGCTAAGATTAGGGAACACCAGCCACTACACTGCCCCCCACCCCAATACATTACCCAGACTCTCCTCTTTTACCATCGACCAATCAGAAGCCCTGACTGGTGTCCTCAGTAGTGTGACTTCGGCCATGTTCTCTCTGTGGTTCTCTCCGTGGTTCTGACCCGTGGTTCTCTCCGTGGTTCTGACCCGTGGTTCTGACCCCTGGTTCCCTCCAGGGTTCTGACCCGTGGTTCTCTCTGTGGTTCTGACCAGTGGTTCTCTCCGTGGTTCTGACCCGTGGTTCTGACCCGTGGTTCCCTCCAGGGTTCTGACCCGTGGTTCCCTCCAGGGTTCTGACCCGTGGTTCTCTCCGTGGTTCTGACCCGTGGTTCTGACCCCTGGTTCCCTCCAGGGTTCTGACCCGTGGTTCTCTCCGTGGTTCTGACCCGTGGTTCTGACCCCTGGTTCCCTCCAGGGTTCTGACCCGTGGTTCTGACCCGTGGTTCTGACCCGTGGTTCTGACCCGTGGTTCCCTCCAGGGTTCTGACCCGTGGTTCTCTCTGTGGTTCTGACCAGTGGTTCTCTCTGTGGTTCTGACCAGTGGTTCTCTCTGTGGTTCTGACCCGTGGTTCTCTCCGTGGTTCTGACCCGTGGTTCTGACCCCCGGTTCTCTGCGTGGTTCTCGGCGTGGTTTCTGACCCGTGGTTCCGCCCCTTCCAGGAGTGATCGAGCGCTGGGAGCTGCACCAGGCCCAGTCGCTCACCGACCGCCACCGGCAGAAGCAAAAGCAGCTGATCTCAGACCTGCAGACCATGAGGGCGTGGCTGGGCCAGTCGGAGGCGGAGCTAGGACACCTGCGGAGCCTGGACCTCAGCACAGACATACAGGCCATCCAGCAGCGCATCCGCAAGCTCAAGGTGTGTGTGTGTGTGTGTGTGGTTGGGGGGGGTGTGTGTGGTTGGGGGGTGTGTGTTTGTGTGTGTGTGTGTGTGTGTGTGTGTGTGTGTGCGCGTCAACTTAAGAGTGTGTGAATTAGCTTGTAATGAATATTAAAATATCTCTGAGGATCTGTTATTTATTGACATTAGTGAGTTAATATTCATTTTCCAAATTCTAATGAAGGACGTCAAGTACACACTATATCAAAAGACCTTTGATATAACTCTCGTTTAGATTATTTTTAGTAGTAGAGTAGCATGCAGTGTAGTCTTGTGTGTGTTTGAGTGGATGTGTAAGCCCACCCATCTCTGTCTGTACTGGAATCTCATTCTACTGGAGCTACACTGGGGTCCTGAAGTAAACCCGATCACCCCACACACACACACACACACACACACACACACACACACACACACACACACACATACATACACTCACTGTTGGCCTAGCGCTCGACCTCATGATAGCATACCTCTGTGCACAACTAGCCAAGAGACCGCGGCCTGCGAGCCATCTCACACCTTCTAAAAATACCCCGCCACTAACCCACATACACAAGCTCCATATAACCTTAACTTATACCCTTTTCCTGGACAGGAGCTTCCTAAACATGGTCTCTGGCCTCCGGCCTGGGGTGGAGGGGCAGTGATGTAATGGCCGCTGTTCTATTGCAGATACACGGTTCACCCCATGTTTGCTGTCTTAATCTAACCGTCATAGTCAATCAAGAGTTGAGTTAGGATCCCAGAAGGTGTAGCACCATGCTAACTACCATGCACACTATGGTTTTCCATCCCCATCACCTACCCTCCCTCTTCTCTCCCTCTGGCCCCGCCCCCCGTTCAGGAGCTGCAGAAGAGCATGGACGGCCACAAGTCAGAGGTGCTGTCAATCAACCTGAGTGGCAGCGAGTTCCTCCAATCGGAGCCTGACTCCGAGGAGGCGTGGGCCCTGAGGGACGGGCTGAAGGAGATGAACTCCCGCTGGGAGCGGCTCAGCTCCTCGCTGGAGGCCTGGAGGGAGGAGCTGCAGCGGGCGCTGATGCAGTGCCAGGTAGGACCAGCACGCACACATGTGCACGTGTACGCATACACACACACACACAAATTGGTGGAAGAAAAAAAAAAGTTCCCAAAATCGTTTGATATTTATTTTTCGTCTTAGAATTGCCTTTGTGTGTTTACGTTATTGCACAGTTGATACAACTTTTTCAACTATTAGAACTACCGTAATTTTCGGACTAGAAGCCGCGCCTTTTTTTCCCGTTTTGCGATTCTGCGGCTTATATAACGGTGCGCTAATCTTTGAATTTTATAGCTAACGGCCACTAGGGGGCCTCCTAAATCTATGGATTTTTAAGCGGCGGGTTCCAGTGCGGCTTATATATGTAAACATCATTCAATTTAGCTGCTGCGGCTTATACTCCGGTGCGCCTTATAGTGCGGAAAATACGGTGCACAAACTCACACACACGTCGCTGCTTTCATGTTTCCTTTAGCACACCTTTGTTCTAGACGGGAGTATATCCTGAGATAAGATCCCCTCTGCACTGAATCCAGATTCAACACACACGCACACACACACACACACACACCCTCCCCTCCGAGTCCAACGCCTTCCTTTACCCATGGTGGGTCGCTCGCTCCAGTAGTGACCCCAGAACCCGTCTCCCTCTGCTGCAGGAGTTCCACGAGATGAGCCACGGACTGCTGCTGTGGCTGGAGCACATCGACCGCCGGCGGAACCAGCTGGGGCCGGCCGCGCCCTCGGCCGACCGGTCCACCCTGCGCTGCCACCACGCCACGCTCACGGTAGGACCACCCGCCGTCGCGGGGGGGAGTCGTCGTGCTTATTTTGGGTTAACGTCTGTTTTAGTGGTTCTGAAGTGGGAATACGCTGGTTAGGGGTCAGATCTCACACAAGCACACCTTTAAACGTGTTAAGGCTGCTTATAAATAGGATGAAGGCATCTAAAGTACGATATACCTAACAGTCTCACAAGTCATTTTAGATGTGTTAACATCTCCAGCAACAATCGTAAACATGATATCATAACGTGAGGTCGTAACGTGATAAAGTAAACTGATATCATAACGTGAGGTCGTAACGTGATAAAGTAAACTGATATCATAACGTGAGGTCGTATCGTGATAAAGTAAACATGATATCATAACGTGAGGTCGTATCGTGATAAAGTAAACTGATATTGTAATGTGAGGTCGTAACGTGATAAAGTAAACTGATATTGTAATGTGAGACTGTAAAGTGAGATCGTAACGTGATAACATAACGTAATAACGGAACATAATAACGTAACGTGACAACGTAATAACATCCCCCATCATTCCCCCCCCCCACCCCCCGCCCAGCAAATCAAGCAGGAGCTGCTGGACTCCCAGCAGAAGGTGTCGGCCCTCCAGGAGCTGTCGACCCAGCTGCTGGTCCACATCCAGCCCTCGGGCCCCGGCGCCCAGCCCCCGGGGGGCCCTGCGGCCCCGCCCTCGGGCCCCGGGGAGCGGCTGGAGGCCCAGGAGAAGGTGCACGTCATCTGGAACCGGCTGAAGCTGCTCCTCAGGGAGGTGAACGTGGACCTGGAGGAGCTGGAGAGGAGGCTGGAGGAGGCCGGCCAGGGGAAGCAGGTCAGAGGCCGGAGTCGAGCCTGTGTTTCGTTGTGGTTCCAGTAGTAGAGCGATACAATTATGTGTTGATCCCCCGGAGGTGAAGTTCCTGTGTGTACACCAGCCCAGCAGCAGTGGAAGACACAGGATGTAATACAATTCAATAAAAATACAAAGTAGTGCTAAGGAACACAAAAATGGATGCAGAAGTAAACATTAAAGTAAGGACAAGCAGAACAAACAGGACAAACGAAACAAACAATGTAAGTGATAAAGTGGCCCAGTGCCAGTGCCAGTACTCCACAGTATATAAGTTACAGCCTCGGGCCAGGCCATACAACAGCGCCCTATCCCTGAGCCCAAAGCACACCCAGAGAGTACTTTGGGCTCTTAATGAAAAACGAAGATGATTGAATACTGTTTTATCGGAGCTCAGCCCACAACGTGTAGGTGCAGAAGGGCAGTGTTTAATCGCCGGCATTGTAGAGGACTTAAGTCTGTTTTGGACGTGGACATTTTCAGGAATACTATTGTGTGTCGGCTTTGGGTCCCAGCCTTCTTGGGGGGCGGAACCCCGACCATCCACCCCCAATACCAGGGAAAGACACCTGGAAAAGCAGCAGATACAGAGCAACACTCACACAGAATCCCTCCTACACACATCTGTCATCCCTCCGCTCACATTTCAATCAGGATCAGAAAATGGCGTCGCGGTCAAAGTAACAGATTTTTATTTTTCATTGTTTCAACAGGAGTCGCTGTCCCACGTGAACAAAGCCCACCTGTCGGGAACCCCTCGTCCCGTCTCCCTAGGGTCCGTCCCCAACCGGCGACGACTGGTAATGTGCTCCACGTTTTACCGTCCAGCTCTCCGGCCGGTAGGGGGCGCCGGCTACACTTTAGCACAGGAAACCCCTTAAGCGCTGTGCAGCGAAACATGGAGAAACCCCTATTTTATGAAGTAGTCCTCTAAGATGACGTTTGATTTCCTTCCTATAGCTCGGAGATCTTAGATTCGAATCTATTTTTTTCAGTTCATTTCTCTCCTGCTTTCAGACGTCCTGTTAACATGCTAACCCAATACCAAATGTTTGCTAGCTACCCCGATTTTGATGATAGTGGTTTAAAGAGGAGGTCATCGTCACTATGTTTACGCAAATGTGTCTCCAAAACCTCACAAGAAATACTGGCTTTTCTTTTTTTATGAACGCGACGCCATGGCGACGATTCGGAGATTGTGATGGATTTCATCCTCATTAACCAAAGGATGAACCACACAATCCCGCGTCCACCTCACTCACTCCCACCACCCTGTCTCCTGACGCCCCCAATGTTAGTCTCGAGAAGCCAGATTTCTTAGTACTTGATTGTACGATCACCATCATTGATCATGTTGCTGCCTCCCCCCCCCTCCCCCTGCCCCTCCCCCTTTGGTTATTATCTCCCTAGCGATACGACTTCTGCTCTCTCATCGTTTTTTTATTTGGTTTTACTCTCATCAGAAGCTTGGTCTTTATTTGCCCTGGACTGAAACATTGTTTTTCTTTTTTTTCACTCCCTCCTCTCCCTCCCTCCCTCCCTCCCTCCCTCTCCTCCCCCCTTGCTCATTGCCTTGGTACAGCCCCGGGGCAAAAGTAGTCAGGCCCGCGCAGGATACCCCAGCAGAGGCCCCCGCCACAGGTACCAATTGCCCTGGACTCTCTAGAACCCGGGGAGGGTAACGGAACCGCGCGCACCCCCACCTAGATCCCCCACCTCGAACCGCCACCTAGAACCTCCATCCTATCTGCCACTTCTTAACTCAATCAAATCTAAACTAAACTGGCAAACAAACTAAACGTCCAATCACGAAATCAATCTGTCTATCATCAAAAAGATGATTTTGATTACTGTTGATTTTTCTTTGCGACTCCGCCGAGATTGTCAAATGTCGGAGTGGTCTCTAGCCCCCCCCCCCCCCCCCCCCCCTCAGCGTGCGTTCCATGACCCTCCCTCGTTCTAGAAGCCTCCTTACTGGCTGTTTTCATGAGCTGGGATTGGCTGATCCATGGGCCAGCTCCCTGTCATGTTGTGAACTGTCTCTCTGTCGTTTTGACGTGCTGTGCACTGCCTTGACCTGCTGCTCCCTCCCTCTGCGGAATGGCACCATCACCCCCATCATTCCCATCCGACTTTGGGTTTTCCTTTTCCCTTTTGTTGCTTCTCGTTTGGGGAAAATCGGTGTTGTGTTGTAGTGCTGTCCTTCGCCCACCAGGTGGCGGGTGTGCGAGTCCTCACACCCACAGCCTCCCCCCCTGCCTCTGTCCCCTGTGTATCCTTCCCCCCATGGCTCCAGCCATGACTCTTCTGTCACATTCTCTCTCCACACACAGAGCCGCACTTACAGTTTTGGGGATCATGTTGGGAAGAGTGCCGATACATACTGGTTCTGCTGTGGCCAGCGCCTTGGGCCTGGTACGGTTGATCCTAACACCAGTCCTGACCGGTTCCCCCCCCCCCTCCAAGTCACTCCACCGCTGATTCCAAAACGTCACGTTTAATTAGTATTTTGGACGTGTAGAAATGACGACGTGGTCAAAAGCTACTAGTTAGGCACATTGTCTAGGGCTAGGGTTAGGGAAAACAAACGGGTTAGGGTTAGGGTTAACCCTTAGGGTGAGAGAGAGAGAGAGAGAGAGAGAGAGAGAGAGAGAGAGAGAGAGAGAGAGAGAGAGAGAGACGGGTTAGGGTTAACCCTTAACCTAACCCATTTGTTGTTGGGGTTAGGGTTAACCCTTAACCTAACCCATTTGTTGTTAGGGTTACCCTAAGCCGTTAGTTCTGAGCCCCAGGGTCCCGCTGGGAGCAGTGCGTGTCTGCGCAGCCTGAGAAGCGGTGGCCTTGGACGGCCTCTCTGGGCTGAGCAGCATGACATGGGGACGACAGGAGAGGCCTTCCTTGATTGGCTCCTCTGTATGCACAATGGCGAGCCCCCCTGCGCCCCCCCCCCCCCCCCCCCTCCTGCGCCCATTACTCACTAATTGGAGACGGAAATTGAAATGTGTGTTACCATGGAGAGGAGTGTTCTGGTGGGCTCAGAGAAGGGCCAGAACAGCTGACACACACACACACATGTGCACACGCATATACATACACACACACACACACACACACACACACACACACACACACACACACACACACAGACGCTTATACACATGCAGGCAAGCACGCACATACACACACGCAAACGCGCACACGAACACACACACACACATGCAAACGTGCGCACAAACACACACATGCAAACCCGCACAAACGCACGCACACACCCGCGGGTACATACACATACACAAACGCGCATACACGCGCACAGACATTCACAAACACATATGCATACACACACGCACACAAACACACACACACATGCATATACACAGGCACGCACTCACACACGAACACTCATACACATGCACACACACGCACACACACACACACACACACACACAGACAGACACCCACACAGGAGGGCCTTCGCGGCCGGGAAGGTTCCCAGCCACAGCGGGAGGAACAGGAAGTGGGTCTGAGTCGTCTGGGCACAGAGCCTCGGTCACTTCCTCCTCCGGGCGGACCGGGAACGCCATGTTCCTCTGGGGGAGGACTGAGGGAGTGGGAGGGAGTGTGAGGGAGAGAGAGAGAGGGAGGGAGAAGGAGAGGGAGAAGGAGAGAGAGAGGGAGATGGTGATAGGGGAGAGAGAGAGAGAGAGAGAGAAAGGGGGAGAAAGGGAAACTTTTGGCCCCGTTGCGCCATGTCTCAAAGGAGAGAGGACCTTGAACTCTCACACACTAGGCTGCGGAGCCAGAGAGAGAGAGAGAGAGAGAGGGGGAGGGGGAGAGAGAGAGGGAGAGTGGGGGAAAGAGGGGGAGAGAGAAGGAAAGGGAGAGAGAGAGAGAGAGACAGACGTTCTCCTCAGCCAATCACACAGGAGGACGCCTTGTAAGCCGATTCCCACTTTGAGTGTTCCCCGTGCATGTGTGTGTGTGTGTGTGTGTGGTCCTCTGAGCCCCTGTGTGTTCCTTCTGCGTGTCTTCTAGGAATGTATGGTGGGGCGCGCAGGCCCTCTCGTCGTGTCCTCCTCCTCTCTCCTCCTCCCCTCCTCCTCTCTCCTCCTCCCCTCCTCCTCTCTCCTCCCCAGATGTCTTTCAGTTGTGCATACGTGTTTGTGCGTACCATCCTCTCTCTGCACCCCACATCCAGTCCTCGTTCCCCGGGCTCTGGTTGGTCTGCGGAGGTGCTCCCTACGGGTGTTCGAGTCCCTTTGGGTTCTGATGCACCTTACTGCGTTCAAAATGTAAACACGCCCCTCCCCGCCGATACGGGGCCGATGCAGACCAACTCAAAGCCAGGAGTACAGTTTAGATGCCATCTCCTCCCTGACCACCACTCAGGATCTCTCTCTCTCTCTCTCTCTCTCTCTCTCTCTCTCTCTCTCTCTCTCTCTCTCTCTCTCTCTCTCTCTCTCTCTCTCTCTCTCTCTCTCTCTCTCTCTCTTTCCTGTTGTTTGACTCGTGATCTCGTCTCCCCTCCCGCCTGCAGCCCGAGCAAATCCCTCGTCACCGCTGGCTGCGCTTCCTCCCGTTCTGACCGGACGGGCTCTGGCCTCTGGACCTCCTCATCCCCTCCGGCTGGCCCCTCCTTCCTGCTCCGCGTGCTGCGCGCGGCGCTGCCGGTTCACCTCCTCCTGCTGCTGATCATCGGCCTCGCCTGCCTCGTGCCCATGAGCCCGGAGGACTACAGCTGCCACCACGCCAACAACTTCGCCCGCTCCTTCCATCCCATGCTGAGCTACACCAACGGACCTCCGCCTATATGAGGCGCCGCCCAACCAAGGACCCTGAAGTCACCTGTACCGGGACCACACCCCCTCTATGAGGACCGCCCCCCACGACCATATATGGACCAGACATCCGCCCAGTCCATCGTGGCCTCTGTTCCGTGTGAGGACCGGACAGCCGCCCGTGTACGGGCAGAACTCTCCGCCCGTATAAGGACTGTCCCTCCGCAGCTAGCTACCAGCTTTGCCAAGGACTCCGACACTCTGACTAGTATGAATGTTCCCTGTTCTTTCCCTGCAGGACCCCCGACTCCCACTCTCCCGACCCCAACTCCACAACCCCACCTCCCCTCCACCCCCACGCTGGGAGCATATGAAATCCGATGGAGTGTCTCCACCAGTAACACAATGAGAACCAGTCCATTAGAGCGTTCTGGGGCCAGTTGACTGAGGCCCTAGCGTCTCCAGGGTGAAGGGACTCAAGCCTCCTCCATCCGAATAATAGCAGTTGTTTTTTTATTCTTTCTTCGGAAAAATGAAGTATATTATTTTTGACGTATTTTTTATTGCTACGGTTGAATCACAGAGCACTATTTATATACAACCGCGTGCTGGGAGCCAAAGTCCACCGGGCTGTTCGTACTTCAGTGCTGCTACTATTTATATTTTTCCGTTCAATTGGATTTGAAGATTTGTTTGATTTCACGAGGACACAGCACAGACTGTGGGAGATTCTACCTGTAAATCGTAGTTTAGGTAAAGTATCAAACATTCATCTCTTTGAAGAGTTTCCAAAATGAGAACTTTTCAAAATTGACATCATGGTAAAGTCTTGCGATTTTGAACACCGAGTGATCCAATGCCTTCGGAATCGGCCGACGATTTCTGATGGACGCACTTTGTATTTAAAAGAAATGGCTGCCGTTATTTTATTTTGTTCACGAGATTTACAAAACAGCCTTTCGGAGACAAACTCGTCATGGAAGGTAGCCGATAGCTGAACCCTAACGCACTGAAACGAGCGCCTGATTATGGTTCCTCACCGAAGCCGTCCAGTCTTCCCCCAAGACAGCCAAATGCTGGTGTCCCTGTTTTGATCTCCTTTTATAACCATTCTAGTATTTCAATATTTAATCACGTAGGGCAAACCTCGACACGCAGGATGAGATTCCGTTTATTTTATTTCTATCGGTGATTCAAATGCCCCGCAAAATGCGGGCAGTTATTTTTTTACCTTTTTAGTTCGAGCATGCACTTCTGCAAGTCCTTTCTGCTTTTTAAGTTCGCCAACCAATCACGGTCTGTGTACGGAGACGGAGGTGCGGAGGCGGGCGAAAAACAATGCTTGGTGCTTTGTTACCGTGAGGACGACACCTCTGACGCGATGGAGATATCTAGTCTGCGCTGTTTGAAACTGTAAAAAGAAACATAAAAAAAAAAGCCCGGACATGGAAATGGTTATTTATGTATGTACAGTTTGCTAATGCTGAAATCACGAAGAATGTTCTTTACATATAGTAAAAAAATATATAAAATACACATGTTTTCAGACTTGTTTTTGGCTGAGGAGACTATTTCGAATGAGGTAGCGAAACGAGGCCTGCAACAATTTCACTATTAGGACCTTTATTTTAATAAACAGTAAACAACACTCATGTGGGATCAACGGACACTAAAGTAGGTTTCTCTTTACACTCGTGGCCAAAGTGACTTCACTTTGGCCGCGAGTGATTGCTAGCCGCATCAAACGGCTAGCAAGGCACAGTAGTCAAAACAGCAAACTGGCACAGATATTGGGGACCAACATGAAACTCAGACAAGCAACTTCAAAAAGATGACCAATTATCATTCAATGGTGCACTCTAGTTTGCTCTCTGGCTTTATAATCTCAGGATGGGCAAACGCAGATAATTTCTTGGGTATGTCCCTGGAAAGAATGTACTTGCTTGGCAAAAAGCCCAAATATTGACGGGTACAAACTTCTTTGACAAATCGTTTTTTGGCTGCTTGTTGTGCCTTCGGCGTCCATATTATGACTTGGAACCACCACCAAGAATCTCCTTAATATTAGTTCAGAACAATGCACTCACATCTTATCATGGACAGTTGATTAGAGACATACGTCTCCTGGCCCACAGAAGAGCCTGGCGGTGTATTAAGCTTTAATTCTGTTTCTGTGTAGATATCATTATGTGTCCCTCTCCACTCAAGGTTGTGTACATTCCTGTATTCACTCAAGGAGTGCATTGTGTGTCCTCGTAGCCTTGCCAACGGCATCAAGACTATCCACATACGTCAACTTAAAGACAGGTATAATTTACAGACCCTTCAAATGTTCCCGCAAAAATCTACCCCATTTTTTTCAGCCCTGCACATAATATACAAATTTAGGCTGAACAAAAAGACAAAAAACATGTTCTGATACGCATAGAAAACAGATCTACTATAGAAAAGAAAATGCCAATTGTCTTAAATTACGCAGTGTAAAGCAATGACTTTCGTTAGCACTTCTATCAATACCCCAAGACCCCAAGACGCAAGAAGATATTCACAGAGGGAACTGATATATTCAGTACATCATAGAAATTACATTAACCTTCCCCCAAAATATGAATCAAGGCTTCGTCCCAATTCTTAAGAAGGCACTAAAGCTTTATGACATTGCAAGTTGCATTGGCACAGAGAGAAATTAAGCCTTTTTTGGTTTACAACAATCTCACCCCGCTTGGCATGCAGTTGGCACAAATGGGCGGTCAGGTCATGAAGGCAGATAGATGGAGCAAGGCACCACAAGAGAGTGAAGAGGATTTAACATTCAGCATATGGCACGACATGGGTATAAAAAACTAGCCGTTAGCTAGTTAGCCAGCTAGGCCACGAAATGTCAAGACGCAGTCTGCTACGGTCGTGAGCAGGACTCCAAAGATGTTATCCCCGCCCGATTCATACGCTCACACACAGTTTGAACGGTATCCAGCGAGCGCTGAACCCGATTTAGACAAGTCAACGAAAATGTGTTGGAATGTTGCTAAAAGAACTCCAAAAAAATGCAAAACTCACTCAAGTAAAATCACTTACATAAAACAAAACAATCATGGCTAAATGAACATTCAAATACGTCATTTTTTATTTAAATCGGATCGCCCATATCGCCGGTGCCCTATCATCCCCGTTCTCTCTATCTCCCCCCCCGCCCCCCTCCCCCACCAACCACACCCGATTCACAGCAAAAAAAAAGGGCTTTCATAACTCAGATCCACCACAAGGGGGCGCGCTGCCAGCGTGTCTCTCAGACGGACGCACACTCGTGGAGGGGCCCCCCGCTGATGAGCACCCCGGGACCGGGGGCCCGACCGTGGCCCTCTAGCCCGCCGGCCCCGCGGTGCCCGGTACCCAACTCGGAGCAGCTGGAGCTTCCGCTGGTGCAGGCTGTCTCGCAGTCGCCCGGACCCCCCCCCCGGGGGTGGGGGGCCGCCTTGACGGGACGGTGGAGACGGTGGGCGTCCAGCATCTCCAGCAGCAGGTCGTACAGTGGCACTTTGTTCTTGCACTTCATGCTGTAGAGGTGCTCCATGCCTTTGTTACTGGGGGGGGGGGGGGCGACAAGCGGAGGGTTAGGGCGGGGGACATAAGGTAGGGAGAGGACTGGCGAGCATTAGGATAGAATTACCTTTATTCATCCCCAATGGGGAAACTGGTTTGCCACCATGGTCTGTATTAAACATAGAACATACAGTACAACACAGGAATACAAGTACCAACCTAAAACAAGGACCGAGCGTGGTCGCAGTGGGAGTATGTTCCACTATCATAGTTAAATAATAGAAGGATAAATAGGGATTAAATAACAATATTAGGAAGAGCAAGATTGTATCACTCCTTGCTAGTATGCCATATTGCAACCAACCGGTCAACAGCTTCAATAAATATAAATAGAGCAGAATTATAACAATCAAATCGGTAGTCCTTATTAAAAAGCCGAGCTGCTGCAGGAACAAAAGACCTCCTAAATCTCTCTGGACTCTGGTCTGGGCGGCAGTAGCTCAGGTGGTAGAGCGAGTGTCGAGGTGTCCCTGAGAAAGGCACCTCACCCTAACTGCTCGCGACGAGCTGGCTGTCGCCTTGCATGGTTGACCCAGCCGTCGGTGTGTGAATGTGTGCGTGAACAGCGGAATGTCAGGCAATATTGTAAAGCGCTTCGGATAAAAGCGCTATATAAATGCGGTCCATTTATCATTTGGTCTGCTCGACCAACTAGATGGACCTACTAGAGTCGTATCAGAGCTTTGAACGGAAACCAGACAGACCAGTGTGTGGGCAGAGTTGTGATTCGTGTTTCCTGATTTGCTACTAAGACATTCGTCTGAAGAGAACCTTCGTCTGAACACTTTTGTCTCACAGTTTAGCTTGTCCTCCAAACTTAAGTAAAGCTTTAGTTCACCGGTTGCTGGCCGTGCGGCCACGGTAGGCTACTGACAGGATGCTATCGGCTCAGTCAGGATCAGACAGACTCTGAGTCACACATCATCCGTCAGCCACCCCACGTTTGTTGTGGCTCCGGCTGAGACCCAATCCAAGGAACGCATGGCTAAGGCTAAGAACTTGAGTTCTAAAGTCTGATATGCGTGGCCAAGAGTGTCATGTTTCTAGACTCCTACCTCATGTGTCTGATGTGTTAGTCCTCCTACCTCATGTGTCTGATGTTTGACTCCTACCTCATGTGTCTGATGTGTTAGTCCTCCTACCTCATGTGTCTGATGTTTGACTCCTACCTCATGTGTCTGATGTGTTAATCCTCCTACCTCATGTGTCTGATGTGTGAGTCCTACCCCATGTATCTGATGTATCAGTCCTCCTACCTCATGTGTCTGATGTGGGACAGCAGAAGCAGCAGCTGCGCCTGCCGCCGGGACTGCTGCTGGATGGAGCATCCTGATTGGCTGATGTGGTGTATGAGGGCGTCCGTGATGGTGTCGAGCATGCCCTGAACGGCCAGGCTGTCGTGAAGGGCCTCCATGGTGCTGGTGCAGAACGAGAAGGCCCCTAGAGAGAGAGAGAGAGAGAGAGCCCTTTTTCTTTTTACTTTATTCACCGTTTCTTTCTTCAACAATTAACCTTTTAACACAGACAACAAAGACTTTAGATTAGACAGCAATAAATAATAAATCACTAAATAAACACACTCATTAAAACGCAGTTAAAAAAAAATCACATTGAGAGTGGAAAGTTTAAAGTGACTAATTAAAGCTGATGTTATGAGAGACACACAGGCTAGCAGAGACAGCAGGCACACTGCTTTATATACCCTCTGCATCTTCAACATTGCTTAGCTCTTTTGCTAGTCTCTGTCCAATTTTTTTCAATCTATAATACTCCTTCTCAGTGAAACCTCCCTCCCCTCTGATGTTCATCTGAGATTTTACAGAAAACAACAGCATATTTAGTCTGCAAAATATTTATCATACTGGACATTCTTCATATTTTTTGTTTTTTTCAAGAACACCTGTATACTATGTACTGAGTACATCCCATCCAGCTGTGAAGCAGAAGCCAGTGGTTAGTCAGTGAGGGGCTGGCTGTCTGTTACACAGTCTTCCATCTCCTCCTCCTCCTCCTCCTCCTCCTCCTCCTCCTCCTCCTCCTCCTCCTCCTCACTAGACTGTCTGCTCCTCCCTAGCTGCTGTTTTCTTTGCTTTAGAGCCACAGGTTTCACTGGTCTGTTTCCTTTTAAGAAGGGGAGCCTTACACCTACTGTCTTCCTCCTCCATCAACCCACCCTCACTGTCACTCTGCTCTACTGCAGCAGAGCTGGGCCCAGCCTCTACACTCTCTGCTGGTTCTGTAATAATATCGTCCCCCTTCTCCTGTACAACGCACTCACTCTTTTTTTCATTGTCAACACATAATAGAAAAAAACTTTCAGGATTTTTAAGAACCTGTTTTCCAATTTCAACATTTTCATCATCATGAGTTGCCTTTTTTGGATTTTCCCAACACTGCTCTGCAGTTACAACATTTTCTTCTGTGATCTCAATGCTTGCAGCCCGCTGTTTTACAGCGTCCACATCTTTGGAGGAGCCTGCTGTCGCCTCAGCAGGCTCAGCCCGATTTTCGGGGGCTATTTCCCTTCTTTTTCCGCAGCCAAAACACTTCAGAGTTCCAGAGTTTACAAACACAGCATAGTCAAAGTCATCCACCCTTAATTGAAAAACTAAACTCAGTTCACTGTCCTTCTTGTTCAGAATCATGTGCACTTGCCGTCTGTGTGACACTACATGCCGCAGCAGGGGAGACTTGCATCCCGACGGCAGCTTCCTGATTGCAGACACTATTTTCCCGTGCCTCGATAGTTCCCGAACCAGAACCTCGTCGCCAATGAACGGAGGGATTTTAGAGATAGTAAACCTCGCTGCCGGCGTTGTTAGCGGAGACACAGACACAAACAAATCCTTCACAACGATCCCAGATTCCACCACTTTGTTTGCCTTGGCCACGCTGTCCACAAAAATAACGACCCCTCCGTTCATCCGGGCCGCAGACCTGATGCTGCTGTGCCCGACAACGTCTGCCATTGCCAGACTGCAGTCCTCCACTGAACACGGGAAGGTGGTGGAGATCTCGAAGCTCCCCGAACGCCGCCATACTCCAGGCGCACCAACCAGCAGCCGCTGGTCGATCGCGAAAAACACCCCAAAGTAACACCAAAACCCACCAAACACCTCGCAAACACCTCGAGAGAGAGAGAGAGAGAGAGAGAGAGAGAGAGAGAGAGAGAGAGAGAGAGAGAGAGAGAGAGAGAGAGAGAGAGAGAGAGAGAGAGAGAGAGAGAGAGAGAGAGAGAGAGAGAGAGAGAGAGAGAGAGAGAGAGAGAGAGAGAGAGAGAGAGAGAGAGAGAGAGAGAGAGAGAGGAAAAACCACAGAGGCTGAGATAATCTGAGACAAATGTATATAAACAGTATATTTCTTTGATGGGCTTTTTGTGTACAGTGAAGAGAGACGGACGTGTTGCAGGCGAGAGGGGATAAACTCCAGCGGAGGAAGGCTGCGTGGACCAGGTGTACTCAACCGACGGGGGAAGTTCACATCCCATCTCTTCGGTCACGTCCATTCAGAACATTA
The DNA here is from genome assembly GCF_031168955.1 of Gadus macrocephalus. Taxonomy (NCBI): domain Eukaryota; kingdom Metazoa; phylum Chordata; class Actinopteri; order Gadiformes; family Gadidae; genus Gadus; species Gadus macrocephalus. The sequence continues at coordinate 2,926,688 of NC_082402.1, forward strand.
GTTGTTCTTCCAGGTGCCTCAAGACCAACCGATTCTCATATTAGTAGGTAATAGTCTCTGACACACGCACACGCACATGCACACACACAGGCCCCCGCCCCCCTCTCTGTCACGTTGTCATGGGGACGTGTATCGGAAACATTGATGATACAGACCTTTCGAGAACACTCTGTTCAGCTAATGTGTCTGTACACATCAGTGCTACACTTCTGTGGGCGTATTTGGCCAACGTGACCACTATTTACCCCAGGGAACGGGAATTATGCTGCAAAAACATGGTCCGGTAAATAAGAATGAAGTGCTGGGTTTGATTAGAGTGCTTTAAAAAGACACGCCGGAGTTGAGCAGAATGATGGCTTTGAGACAGGGTTAGGGTTAGGGTTAGGGTTTGGGCTAGGGCTAGGGCTAGGGTTAGGTGTTTGGTGTCCACTCACCAGAGTTGAGCAGGATGATGGCCTTGAGACAGACAAACTCCTCAGGGTTCAGCTGGAGCATCCGAAAGCGTGAGACGGTGGCCAGCAGCATGTCGAAGATCTCCGCCATGCCCTCTACGCAGTCCCCCTCGGTCCTGGAGAGACGGGGAGCAGAACAACTTCCTTAGGCCGTCGGGGGGTCTGCGGCCCACCACAGTGGGCCGTACTGTGAGGGGAAACTGTCTGTTGTCACTCAAGGCGGGATCCCAACCCCAATCACCCTAATTGGTGGTTCCCTTTTACATTATGGATTTCGAGGGGGCTCCGCCTTGCATTACTGCGGAGCCCCCATGGGGTCACATGACTTAAAAAATAATAAACATAGTTGAAATCCTTACTCATGGAATTGTAAAGTTTGCTAGCAGATTGGTGCACCGGTTTGTAAAGCGTGCTAACAGATTGGTCCACTGGTTTGTAAAGCGTGCTAACAGACTGGTGCACTGGTTTGTAAAGCATGCTAACAGACTGGTGCACTGGTTTTTAAAGCTTGCTAACAGACTGGTGCACTGGTTTGTAAAGCGTGCTAACAGACTGGTGCACTGGTTTGTAAAGCGTGCTAACAGACTGGTGCACTGGTTTGTAAAGCATGCTAACAGACTGGTGCACTGGTTTGTAAAGCGTACTGACCGACGATGCACTGGTTTGTAAAGCGTGCTGACAGACTGGTGCACTGGTTTGTAAAGCGTGCTGACCGACGATGCACTGGTTTGTAAAGCGTGCTGACAGACTGGTGCACTGGTTTGTAAAGCGTGCTGACCGACGATGCACTGGTTTGTAAAGCGTGCTGACAGACTGGTGCACTGGTTTGTAAAGCGTGCTAACAGACTGGTGCACTGGTTTGTAAAGCATGCTAACAGACTGGTGCACTGGTTTGTAAAGCGTGCTGACCGACGATGCACTGGTTTGTAAAGCGTGCTGACAGACTGGTGCACTGGTTTGTAAAGCGTGCTGACAGACTGGTGCACTGGTTTGCACTCCCCAGGCCCTGTCCTGTTCTTCAGCAAACAGACTTTTGTCGGAAGGCGATGGCCACTTCTTCCCAGTAAATCCAATTCATCAAGATTTAAGAGCTAAATCAATGTCACCAATTTTCCTTTCATTAAATCTTCTCTTTTTTGTTGTGGACCTTTCATGGCTTTTATGTGCGTCGTTCGTTCTTTTCGCTATCATTACATCTGCCCCTAAGTCTAGATTAATTGGATTTGCCGGGAAGGTCATTGAGGTCAGGGCAGGTGTGTTTGCAGGAGGGGGAAGAGGAGGGGGCACGTGTGTTACAAATCCACACACATTGTGTACAAATCCCAGGCCACACTCCACCAATCCGTTTTCATGCGTTAACGATCCGTTCACACGTATACCATGCATCCAGACACATGATTGCTTCAAACAAATATGAAGCGAAAGAAAGTGGGAAATCTTCAAGTCTGACGATGACTGGGGGCTCGAACCATCTGGGGGCGGGGGGGGGAGGGGGGCGGTGGAACAAGTAATGGACGGATGGCCATGTCTCCGCACAGTTTGAGCAGACAATGGTCGCGAGCTGGATAATACCCGAGATGGATCTGAAGAGGGAAGATAAAGCCTCTGAACCCAGAAAGAGGATTCCGTCACTCTTCCACCCGCTGCATTTTTGCCATCAAATCCAATTGGCTGAGGACACTCCGATGGGGACGGGATTTTCAGAGGTAATGATCCCTAATGCCCCTTTGGATCAAATGGGACCATGGAGCACATTAGAGGGTAGGGGCTCTCCGTCTGTCTGCGAGTCGGGCTCCCTATTCTTCTGCTTCTTCATCCATCTTTATCTCCCTCTCTCCTCCCTCTCCCTCTCTCCCCCTCTCTCCCTCCTGGTCTTTAAAGGGTATCCAGTGTGGCAGGGCCGTGTTGTTTACCAGAGGAAGCGGAGGGAACAAGTTGTGCCTAAAAAACAGCCCTGTTCCCCCTTGTGTCCCTATAACACTGCTCTTCTCTCTCTCTCTCTCTCTCTCTCTCTCTCTCTCTCTCTCTCTCTCTCTCGCTCTCTCTCTCTCTCTCTCTCTCTCTCTCTCTCTCTCTCTCCCTCTCTCCCTCTCTCCCTCTCTCTCTCTCTCTCTCTCTCTCATCTCCTTGGCAGTCTCCATCTCCTCCATCTTGCTGATTGTATTGAGGTTCTGATTGAATCTCGCCTAGTTGCCGGCCCAGCACAGTAATGATTGTGGTGGATTGGGTGCTGTGGTGCTGGTGGTGTTGGTGGTGCTGGTGGTGCTGGTGGTGCTGGTGGAGCTGGAGGGAGGTTTGGATCCTCTGGGCTCCGTAGGGGGAGCAGATAATGAGTCTTTCACCTTGACTATTTGAAGATGCAAAAGGACTGCCAAGGTGTGAAACGAAAAATCGACAATGCTGATTTTATATACTGTGTGTGTGTGTGTGTGTGTGTGTGTGCTTGTGTGCATGTGTGTGTGTGTGTGTGTGTGTGCATGTCACACATCATTTTCTTTCTTTGTGTTTGTGTGTGTGTGTATTTCTGCCTCTCAGAGAGTGTGTCAGAGTGTGTTCTCCATGTTGCACATGGAGAACACGGAAAGAAAGAACAAACATAAAGAAAAACAATGAAATGATCCTGCAAGAAGGACAGAGAGAGAGAGAGAGAGAGAGAGAGAGAGTTGGAAAGACAGAGAGAGAGAGACAGAGTAAGATAGTCAGGCAGACAGAGACAGAGACAGGGAGAGAGAGACACACAGAGAGAGAACGAGAGAGAGAGTATGAGAGCCAGGCAGACAGAGACAGAGAGAGAGAAGAGGGAGAGGGAGAGAGCGAGCGACAGAGAGACAGACAGACAGAGGGAGAGAGAGAGAGAGAGAGAGAGAGATAGAGAGTAGGAAAGACAGAGGGACAGAGACAGAGTAAGAGAGTCAGGCAGACAGAGACAGGGAGAGAGAGACAGAGAGAGAGAGAGACATATAGACGGAGACATAGAGACAGAGACAGAGACAGAGGGAGCATGAGCACGGGTTCCCACCTGTCCAGGATGAGGTCTTGTGCGAAGATGAGTTTCCCAGGGTAGTGGATGGACCTCCAGATGAGGCCGATCATCAGGACTTCCAGCCAGGAACTCTCCAGGAGCTGCACCTGGTCATGAAGGGACAGCTCCAGGAAGCCTGCCACACAAAGGACTGCATTACCCAGAAGCACTCACACCCAACACTGCATTACCCAGAAGCACTCATTCACAAGACTGCATTACCCATAAGCACTCAAACACGAGACTACATTATCCATAAGCACTCACACACAAGGCTACAATATGGGGCGGTGATGCAGGCAGTACTTCCACAAAATAAAGGCTATTCAAAGCTGTAATATTTACAGATTTGTTCTGTATAGATATACAGTGTTTTGTCCATCCACATTTTTGAAGTTGAAAAAATGCTTAGCCTTGCATAAACTTCTGATTCAATATTACCTTTGAAATTTCACACTACAAAGTCCAGTCACATGTCTGATCACTATCCTCACGTTTCACACCAGAGTGGCGTTCTGCGTTTGGTTTTTGTTTCCCACTCTTGTCAGGGCAGGGCTAACCCGGCCACGATGCAACGGGAACATCTGCAATCTGCCTATTTTCACAGAGTGCCAGTAATCCACAGCACTCAGCTGCCCCAATTCATATTTAAGTACCTCCCCCATGTGGCCCTGCCCACGACCCGCGCAATTAAGGCGCTGTTCCTTAAGGCTCTCAGTGACGCACACCGCTTCACTGCCACAGAATAAGGATTCGCTCAGTGAGTGCCTGGGTGTCACGCGGGCGTCTGTGTTAATGTTTTGGTGAGTATTTTCTTTGTGATGTGTGTGTGTGTGTGTGCATGTGTGTGTGTGGGGAGGGGAGTTTACCATATCCAGTTTTTACCCTGCATGCTGTGTGTGTGTGTGTGTGTGTGTGTGTGTGTGTGTGTGTGTGTGTGTGTGTGTGTGTGTGTGTGTGTGTGTGTGTGTGTGTGTGTGTGTGTGTGTGTGTGTGTGTGTGTGTGTCCGTGTATCTGTGTGTGCGCTTAGCATGCCTTATCCTGCATTTACGCTCCACGGGGTGCCAGCAGATTGGTCAAACAACCCTGTCAAATGTGATGACTATAATTACCAACAACCTTAATGATTCTGTGTGTATGCTTGAATGTGTGTGTGTGTGTGTGTGTGTGTGTGTGTGTGTGTGTGTGTGTGTGTGTGTGTGTGTGTGTGTGTGTGTGTGTGTGTGTGTGTGTGTGTGTGTGTGTGTGTGTGTGTGTGTCTACACCTGACACCTAGGCAACAGCTAGGTAATGTAAAGTCTTCACAATGATATCACACAAAAAGTGAGCACCACACACACACACACACACACACACACACACACACGCACACAGAGAATCCACAAACACAAATACACTGCAGAGCACACAATAAATTATCGTGTGGATTTATTTGCCTATATAGTGACGCAGACTAAAGTGAGCGCACTCTGGGACAATCAATGACGGTCCATTGTACAGAACACTTGACCACACAACTTTACATCAGAGTAACTGGGGGTCCAATAAGAATCTAGTTGCCAGACAACCACCAAAAGAACCTCAACACTTAGATGGATGACCTGAACATAACCTTTAAATACCCAGAAAGATGGCCATATGAGAAAGGTTTCCAGTTGGTTAGTGATTTAGAAAAATAACAGTATGTTGATGGATTCCTACCTCATTGTATAGAAAGCCTGATAGCTAGAATAAAAGCCCCCACAAAAGCCCAACTACAACATTTTAGAGTTCATACAGAGTCCACTTGAACAAAAATTGTACGAAAGTGATCTAGCAATAAACCAATGGCTAACTAGATAACAAACATCTACCTAGCACACACTCTATCTCTAATAAAATACAAAAATAGTGTTCAGAGGGCACACAACAGCACACATTTTCCTCATTCACATGACAAAACATGTCTTTCAAACATCAGGAGAAGAACAACTAATAATCCTCAAAGTTTGTGTGTTTCAGCTACAATAAACGTTCTCACATTTTTTAGGGCTTATATCGTGAAAGTCCTAACCTGGGACCTTCTTGGCCCATGCGATCATGTGGACAAGCTCCTTGTCGGCCATGCTGGTGAGCAGCGTCATCATGCTGACCTCGGTGTACGGCCGGTTCATCTTCTGCCGGGAGGACAGGATGGGAGGCTCCGCCCCCTGGAGGACCAGGAGCACCTGGACCAATGGGGAGACAGCGATGAACCATCGAGGGCCAAGCCACCCCCCCCTGCACTATCCCTTTCGCTATTGAGAAGAGGGTTCTATTTCATCCCTATTGACCGCCAGCGGCAGGAAGGAAATTCGCTTACAGGCGGCTACGTGCAAGGGCTAGCTTATATTTCTAAAGAAAGAAAAAGAGTTGTAGCCGCTGTTTGTTGGTGAGGGCAGTGTGCTGCTCGCTCCCGCTCCCAGCAGCACTCGTTTGCCTCATTGCTCTGTTATTGTTTGGTGTGTTAGCCGTTAGCTTTGCTCTGTTCTAACCGTTCATTTATTTTCCTTATAACTTACCGGTGAAGGCGGTGCTCTCGCTCCCGCTCCCAGTAACGTTTTAGTTTGGCTTCCCCTTTTTTTAGCAGCAGCGCTTACGCTTAAGCTAATTAATATCGGTTGATTTATTTTTCTGGTGAAGGAAGTGCACTCCCTTCCGCTTCCAGTTACGCTGCCTGTAGCTGCCTCCGTAATGGCCCACCTTTGTGTCGCCTGTGCGGCTCCTCGCGAGCCTGAGGAGAGTCACGACAGTTGCCCTCCTTGCCTCGGTCTCGAGCATTTGAGGGAGAGCCTCACTGACAGTGCCTGATGGAACTGCAGCCTCCTGCCTCAGGTGCTTAGAGTGGCTAGGCTGGCAGAGGTGGAGAATCCAACGACCCCTCTGCCTTAATGGGCCTCCCTCCCAACCAGCCCGGTCGTTTAGGGCGGCATTGGCATGATGGGGCTGCGGCTATGGGTGCCCCCCCCCCAAAAAAAGAAGGCAAGGGGCGGGCTGGCTTCCAAGGTGGACGTGTGTGAGCATTTAGTCACTCAGAATCCTTGTGTTCTCGCGAGAAGATTCTAGGAACAGATCCTGTGACGACACCGGAAGATATAGCCTTCCCGGTGTCACGTGAGGGTCAAAGGTGACCATGTTGGTATTAGGTACTCGAAATGCGCATGCAAGCACGGTCATCCAGGATTCATAGAACCGTAGTTACATTCATAACTTTTGATTTATCTAAAGACTCTTAAAGTGTCTTTGGACACAGACACTTGTTTACATCTTAATGCTGGCCGAGATAGTGTTTGCTGTTAGTAGCCAGAAGCACTCACACACAAGACTACATTACCCATAAGCACTCATACATCCAAGTATTCAGAATACAATACTCAGATTGAGTGATGAAACGGTATACGTTACATATTACATTTTTGGGCATGTATTCTGTATTCTGTAACTGGATACATTTTAAAAGCATCCTTCCCAACACACACAATACTGCATTACCCATAAGCACTCACACACAAGACTACATTACCCAGAAGCACTCATTCACAAGACTACATTACCCACAGTAACTCACACACAAGACCACATTACCCTTAATCACTCACACAAGACTACATTAAATCCCCGCCTCGACCGACATGGTTGGTGTTAAACAACAATGAAGCAAAGATGGAGTCCACCCAGATCTGATCTCGCCTGCCGTCGGACCATAGATATGTATCTGCAGTCTACTCCCTGAGACACCTCCTGTTCTCCTACCTGGTCCGGGGGGATCCCGATCCGAGAACCCCTCGCCACTCCTCCGACGTCCGCCCCCGTTCTCTCGCCCGCTCTGGAGCCGCCGCCGCCGCCGCAGTTCCTCCTCCCGTCCTGCGGGGGCGACGTCCTGTTCTCCAGCTGCCTGGGACCCTTGTCCCGGTCGCCGGCCACGCCACGCCGCTTGTCGCGCCTCAATACCCGGCTCCCACGGTCCTTGCGCATACCTGGGGTACGAAAGAGAACGAACCGAGTCCACGTACGTGCACGTCAACGTGTGCGCACGGACGTACGTGCGCATGTGCACGAGGCATCTTTCCTCTCCAATCCTGTTTCCTGTCTTTGCGGCCCAGTGTGTACTGGGATGCCTGTGCACATAGCCTGGTCCAGACTCTCGTACTTCATTTAATTTGCACAGAGAGTCTAGCCTCTCTCCATTGACAAACGTTATCTCACTTGAAGTCGGATGTCTGTTGGAGTTCAAAACTATTTGATCTGCCCTGTGCCACTCTGGATCTTCCATAACCAAGCGAGTTCCATAACTGGCTCGGAGTGGCTGTAACTCTGCACCACGGCTGAATTTCGGGAACGTCTTTGGATACTGTGTTATGGGCCCACTAATACCTATATTAAAGCATCCATAAAATAGCATGTCATGGCACCTTTAAGGTAAAGGAAAAACCTCGGACACGAGAAGTTAACGGAGCCGTGCAATAGGCCCTCTCGAATGCCGGGGTGAAACAACATTTGTTTCACTACGACTCCTTTCAGCTGCCCTGTGTTGGCTCGTTCGTTCGCGAACCGGTTCAAATGACCGAGTCTTTAGGACGAACGAACTGAACCGGTTCGTCTCTCTCGTTCGTTCGGTCGTCTCGTTCACCATTCGATTCACCGGAAACTCGACTGAACGAACGAACGAGTTTCCGGTAGCACTAACTCCACTGAGTCTGACTGACTCAGCTGAGAACCGTGCAATGGCGTGCATTCCATGATGCGATTCACCGTTCGCGAATCGCGAACGACTCCTCCACGTTCAGTCGAGTTTCCGGTGAATCGATTCACCGGAAACTCGACTGAACTAAGAGGAGTCGTTCACGAATCGTATGTTCGTTCAGCCTGGTTTCCGGTAGCGGTAAATCGCATCATGGAATGGACCCCATTGCACGGTTCTCAGCTGAGTCAGTCAGACTCAGTGGAGTTAGTGCTACCGGAAACTCGACTGAACGAACGAACAAACGAACGATTTGCGAACGATTTGCGAACGACTCCTCGTGGCGAACTGAATCACGCGAACTGGGTCACGGAAACGAATCATTGAATCCACCACTACTGCCCACCCCTCCTTCTCCAGCAAAAAATAATAACATAAAACGGCTAATAAAACGCTTGAGGTGGCGTTTTGAAAAGAGAAAACTTACAATATTTTAGTACATGGGATAAAGATAATTATGAGCCTTTGATTGATATCCAGTCATCTTTTGCGGAGACACATTCCTTTTCCCCACTTGTATTGGAGTGATCTACTTCTGGGCACCTTGAATCGAGGGACCCGTCCACAGCCCGCTTAAACAGCTGCAATACCAGGCTTGGCTGCTGTGCTGAGCACTGGTGGATTGCGGAAGTATGCACTGTTCCTGGGGGCTTGGTTTGACTACAACTCCAACTAGCGCACAACCTCAACGTCATTGTTCTCAGCCACTTGCTCTGTTCGCTGATTGGACCGGAGAAAGAGAAAACCCTCAAATATACCGCAAACCCAGGGAAAAGGAAAATTTAGCGGAAGTACGTAGGCGGGCGGAGCCAGGCTACTACATTCACCAAGTATGAAAACAAATAGTGTGATAATGCGCGCTAATCGAGTGTTGATACTCCCTGAAGAGGAAATCCCTCCAAGGCCGCATTAAAGTTAGTCTCAGAGCTATCTGCTGTTGGCAACATACCCTGACTTGGTGCCCAGTCTTCTAAACACGAGCTCAAGGAAGGTGTTCTATTTCGATATTCAAAAATGTGGTCAACAAGGACCATAAGGGACGGAGTAGGGGTCTCATCTTATGTTATTCTCTTACATTTACATTGCAGTTATTTGTTTATTAAAAAAAATAATCAATCATTAATTCAGAAAAAGAAAATGGTGCATGCACGGTGTGTGTGTATTTGTGTGTGTGTTTTGCATTGTAAATGTGTGAGTGTATGTATGTGGGGTGGTGTGTATCTATGTGTGCGTGTGTGGGGTGGTGTGTGTGTGTGTGTGTGTGTGTGTGTGTGTGTGTATGGGGTGGTGTGTGGTTGTGTGCGTGGGGCAGTATGCATGTCTGACTGTATGTCGGGTTGTGTGCATGTGTGTGTGTGCGTATCTAGGCGTCTGTTTGCGTGTGTGTGTGTGTGTGTGTGTGTGTGTGTGTGTGTGTGTGTGTGTGTGTGACACAGTGTACATGCGTGTGTGTCCATTTGTTTATGCGTGTGTGGCAGTTTGCCTGTGCGTGTGGGTCTGTGTGTGGGTCTATGTCTATATGTGTCTATGTGTCTATGTGTGTCTCTCTACCCACCTCCTTTCATCATGCCCACTTCATAACACTTCCGAAGGCGACAGGCCTGGCAGCTCTTTCTGCGGTTGCGGTCGATGGTGCACTGGTTGGTGGCCGGGCACATGTAGTTGTTGTGGCCTAACACGAGAGAAAGCCGTGAAACAATGTCCCTATAGCGGCGCACAGCCCCCGGGCGGAGGTTTCCCCTCGGCCCGTTTGGTAACGGCTGACAGACATAGGCACCGCCGCATCCAACCATTCACACGTTCATCCATTCATTCATCACACGTTTATCTATTCTTTCATCACCCGTTCTATCCACTCATTCATCACCCTGCTTATCCATTCATTAACCCTTTCATCTGTTTATTCATCACCCATTTATCCGTCTATTCACAGGTTCATCCGTCCATTCACCGGTTCATCCGTCCATTCACCGGTTCATCCGTCCATTCACCGGTTCATCTGTCCATTCACTCTCCTCCCCCACTCATCCGGGACACAGGGCCATAAGGGGGGGGGGGCCCTGAATGGGATGCTGTTGCAGGGTCAAACAGACTCACACGGACTCTGCCCAGACTCAAAAAGACTCACAAAGACTCACACAGACAAAAAACAGACTTCACACAGACTAACAGAGACTCACACACTCTCACACAGACTCACGGAGACTCACACAGACTCCTCACATACTCACACATACTCTCAAAAACTCCTCAGACTCCACACAGACTCACACAGACTCCTCACAGACTACACAGACTTCACACAGACTCTTCACAAACTCTACAGAGACAGGAGACATGGATGAACTAACGCGATGATGCACCCCTCCCTAGTTTTGGCTTCACTTATTATTTAGAAATTATTCAGGCAGGGACAATTTTCAATTTCAATTTGATATCTATGATTTCTCATTGTGTGCGCACGCGCACACGCACGCGCACACAAATGCACGCACAAACACACACACACACACACACACACACGTGAACCTGTGTGAATGATCATTATTTTGCGACGGAAACTCATTATTCTCTCTCCGTGTCCTTCTCCTTTGATAGCCCTGACGTGAGAGATGAAATCTCATCACGGCCTCTATTGTTGACGGAGAACGGGGCCCATTCCTGCCGGGGCATGGTGCTCCGTCTCCCGGTACAGGGAGAACCGATCTGTGAATCACCGCCCGATGCAGGGTCAGCTTGGGTTCCTCGTGGAAATGATTACAGGGGTTCGCCCAGAGACATGAGCGGTATGCCGGATCAATAGGAGAAGGGAAATAAATATGTTTGTGTGGATGAGCGGATTTCTGTGATTCCCTCGTATTTGTTGCCGTCGACGACAGAGCGATCTAGGGGGTCTATGCTTTCAAACTGAGGTGGGTTACGATTCACCATAGGGGTGCATTAATGAATATTATGTTAATTTGGATTAAGGTGGTTATTATTCTTCAAAAACAGTTAAATATTGATCTGGTTGTCATTTTCTAGTGGGATTAATGTTAGTTAAGGTAATGGTGTTCATATTAACTAAGGTAATGGTGTTCATGTTTACTAAGGAGTTCATATTAACTAAGGTAATGGTGTTCATATTAACTAAGGTAATGGTGTTCATGTTTACTAAGGAGTTCATATTAACTAAGGTAATGGTGTTCATATTAACTAGGGTAATGATGTCCATGTTAACTTAGGTAATGTTGTACCTGTCAACATATGTATTAATGTATTTAATATTCAATAGGGTGAGGGTAAACTCTTACTCTTAACTCCTACCCTAACCTTAACCCTTATGTAAAGAGTTTCAGTAGGGTGAGTCTGTAGTAGTCACTGTTGTTTACCATCTGGTACCGACCATTAGAAGGCATTTGCAGATCTGTGATTATGGGCCTCGTCTTCCTTCACTTCTTAATCAGTTGATGTGGTCAGATATGTTCAGCACATCAACATTTTTCAAATGTCCCAATGTAATAACTTAACTTTGTTTATTCCCTGCCTCTGCCTTTTTTTGTTGCCTCCTGCATTCCAAAGAACGACCATGCATCACTGTGTGTGTGTGTGTGTGTGTGTGTGTGTGTGTGTGTGTGTGTGTGTGTGTGTGTGTGTGTGTGTGTGTGTGTGTGTGTGTGTGTGTGTGTGTGTGTGTGTGTGTGTGTGTGTGAGGGTGTGCTTGTAATATATTAGCACATTCTGGGAATAGCGGACCACCCAACAAACAAAGTATGAATGCGAGTGAGTGAACCTTCTCCGTGTGTGTGTTTGTGTGTGTGTGTGTGTGTGTGTGTGTGTGTGTGTGTGTGTGTGTGTGTGTGTGTGTGTGTGTGTGTACACACCTTGGATGCTCCTCTTGAAGAAGGCCTTGCAGCCCTCACAGGACCACACGCCGTAGTGGTAGCCCGAGGCGTAGTCGCTGCACACCGCGCAGTACCGCGTCTCCTTGGCCAGCTCGAACACCGTGCCCACCGCGACCCCTGACCCCTGACCCGGCGCCAGCCGAGACGACCCGGACACGGAGGCGGCCAGGGAGCCCATGACCCCGTAGGTCTTCAGACCCTCGATGGTGTCGCAGAGGTCCTCCCTGGACAGAGAGTGCTGCGGGCCGGACCCCATGCTGGACCGGGGGGGGGGGGGGGGGGTAGGGGTTAGTCCAGAGGTTTCCCCAGGTGTACGTGGCTCTTGACCCCGTTTCTCGTGGTGAAAAGGTTTGCGACCGCAATGTAAACATTTCTGCGCCTGCGTCCACAGAAGTAGTTTTTTAACGCGAAACCAACATTTGCCGGTAATATCAACGTCCCGCCGGACGCCATCGCATCGCTGTACCGCACGCGGAGTGATGCGTAGCAGTTTGCTCTTGGCTATGAATCAGTAGGCAGCTAGTTTGCATACACAGGATGTCTTTGGGACATTTTAAACTAATTATAGAAACGGCTTGCTAAAACGGATCATCAATTATCCCTAGCTTGTGTCAGCAAACGACTGCGAACCCATATGCATTCACGGGAACCCCAGGGTTCGGGAGTGTACTTGGAATAACTAGAGGGTGGAGGAGGAGACAGGTTGGAGAGTAGCAATGATGCAAAGCGGTGCATACTATTGCCTTTAGGTGGGTGGTGGCTTACACTATCTACACCCACCCTGATGGGGACACAGGGCGGACGAAGTGTGAGCCCATAGACTTATGAAGGTTATGTCAGGTTTATATGACTATAGATTATTCCAAAGTATCCACATCATTCTAGTATTCTGTTCAAAATAAATCTGTTCCTTCCTCAAAGAAGAAATGCATTTTCACCAACACAGTGTGTCAAATTCGATTTTTTAAAACCAACACTAATTTAATATAGCATGTATGTTTTATTATTAAGCTGCACCTTGGATATATCTCTACAAATTTTACAAGGAATATACTTTATTTTCACAGCATCTTTGTTAACACAGCCCACTAGGAGAACTGGCTGCTTTTGCAGCAAGAACAAAAATGATAATCAAATTGACAGAACCAAGCTTAGTATCTGTAAAACAAATATGAACGATCGATTCTGGACCACAACGACAACGACAAGGATTTAGAATTGGCAGAGGCAAGGACAGCGTAACGAAGTCGGGAAACAAATTGTACTTGTGTACTTTGCTTGTCTTGTTCTTTTCTCAAGGTCTTAACAAAGTCCTTAATCTCTGGATTTAAAGACCAGGGTAAGACTTGATCCTTTCCATTTCGATAATGGTTATGTGGTTTTCTTTTTTTCATACGAGAGGAAGGGATAGGCAAGCATGCTTGTTATGAAGTCTACATGTGCACCATTTCATTTGGAGGACATAACAATGGTTTGTATCAACAGAATAATTCCATTCTGTCTCTTGGTTGACAGTGCATGAGATAATCATACAGAAATAATACTTGTCACAATTACAGTCATTAAAAAGCATCCACTTGCCCCCATTACCAAGGCAAGGGTGGTTGAACCTGGGATTGGTTTTCCCAGGAGGTACACAGAACATGGCATGCTGGTGATATGCAGAATACCCCATCACCCCACAGGGTTTAATAAAGTAGATCTCCCGTTGCTTATTCTAGCAAGACGAATTAGGTATATAAAATACAGAAAATACTTATGTTATCTCTTAGGGCTTGGATTATGCCTATTGTCGTGTATTCAAAACCTAAAAATAACTAAATATATAAATATATTTATGTTTTTATTGATTAATATAATATATATATTAAGTAACACGTTACAACAAGGGTAAATGAATGAACCATTAATTAACATTAGTTTATGCAGTAATAAGAATGAACAAACAGTTAACTAATGGTCAGGTAATCATTTACTAATGTTCCTGGTGGCTGAGTTTACTAAGTTGTTGATGTATTATTATAAATAGGTTAGGGTTAACGCTGAAGGATGGTGGGTTAGAGTTAAGGATAACCCTGACCCAGTCACCCACTAACCCTAAACCCCTATGCTAACGCGATACAATAATGCTTGTTACTGCATTAACTAATGTTAATTAATGGTGAATTAAAGTACCATTATTGTAAAATGTAACCATATATATAGCAATGTATCTTGTTCACAGGGGCACGTATTGCAGCCGCAGCTCCGACAAAATGGACCGATTTCAGTATCAGTAGAAGAATCAGCTGAATGAGGAACACATGCTCTTCTCAGGTACAGAGTCACACTAAGCAGCCTCTAAAACAGCCCTTCGCTCACCCTCGGTGCGTCGACCGGGTCAACCACGGCTGGTTCTAATCACGCCCTGAGAACCCCCCCCCCCCCCCCCAAGAGGGACTCCCATGCGGGGGCGGCACACGAAAACAAACAACAAACTGGAGACCAGAGACAGAGACATAGAGAGGGAGAGGGAGAGACAGAGAGGGAGAGTAAGAGAGAGGGAGAGAGAGAGAGAGACAGAGAGAGAGAGAGAGAGGGAGACAGACAGAGAGAAAGACAGAGTCAGAGAGAGAGAGAGACAGAGAGAGAGACATAGACAGAGAGAGAGAGAGAGAAAGAGAGAGAGAGAGAGAGACAGACAGAAACAGAGAGAGAGATAGACAGAGAGAGAGACAGAGACAGACAGAGAGAGAGACAGAGACAGACAGAGAGAGAGACATAGACAGAGAGAGAGAAAGAGAGAGAGAGAGAGAGAGAGAGAGAGAGAGAGAGAGAGAGAGACAGACAGAAACAGAGAGAGAGACAGACAGAGTCAGAGAGACAGACAGACAGACAGACAGACGGAGAGAGAGAGACAGAGAGGGAGACAGAGAGGGAGACAGACAGAGACAGAGAGATAGACAGAGAGAGAGACAGAGACAGACAGAGAGAGAGAAAGAGTCAGAGAGAGACAGACAGACAGAGACAGACAGACAGACAGACGGAGAGAGAGACAGAGAGGGAGACAGACAGAGACAGAGGGGGAGACAGACAGAGTCAGAGAGAGAGATAGACAGAGAGAGAGAGACAGAGTCAGACAGACAGACAGACGGAGAGGGAGACAGACAGAGACAGAGAGGGAGACAGAGAGACAGATATGGAGAAAGAGAGAGAGACAGACAGACAGAGACACAGACAGAGACAGAGCGAGGTAGGCCTCACCTGTACCCAGGTGTGGCGGGGGCCTCCAGGTAGTAGGGCTGCCCGGTGGGGTGCAGGTAGGGGCTGAGCTGGGGGCTGCCGGGCACAAACACCAGGGGGCTGGTGGACCCGCTGCCCAGGGACTGCAGGCTGGCGTCCGAGGGGGGCCCGCCATGGGGGTCCAGGGAGCCCGTGTAGTAGCCCGCCGCGGCCGGGTGGCCGTAGAGGGGGGGCGGTGCCCCCGGGGGGCCGGGCGGGCTGGGGGCCGCGTACTCGTAGGCCGCCTCCAGGAAGTCCACTGCGGCGATGCCCCCGGGCCCGCGGCTGTCCTCGGGGTACATGCCGGCGGAGAGGGGGGGCGGCGGGCGCGACAGCGGCGAGGAGCTGCGAGGCGGGGGGGAGCGGGTCTCCAGCGAGGCGGGGTCCGGGCTGGGCCGTGGGGCCGGGGCGGGTCCGGGGGGGCCGGGGGGGTGCCTGCAGTGTGCGCCCGGGCTCTGCCTGAGAAGCATCACAGCACAGCGGCGCTGGGAAGCAGCATGATGTAGTCTGTAGCGCTCGCTCCCACTTTACTCCCCACTACTCTCTCTCTCTCTGTCTCTCTCTCTCTCTGTCCCTCTCTCTCTGTCCCTCTCTCTCTCTGTCCCTCTCTCTCTGACTCTTTCTCTCTTTCTCTCTCTGTAGTTCTCTGTGCCGGCTCCCCTCCACTCCTCCCTTACTCTTTTCCTTCCTACTCAGGAGCAGCTCTGGTGACTCTGTGGCAGCTGCAGGGCTGCAGGTGAAGGGCTAATGCTGCTCAAGTCCTACCCCCTTCTCTGCTATCCTCAGAATGATTCCCTCTCTCTCTCTCTTGTTCGCTCTCTCTCTCTCTCTCTCTCTCTCTCTCTCTCTCTCTTGTTCGCTCTCTCTCTCTCTCTCTCTTGTTCGCTCTCTCTCTCTCTCTCTCTCTCTCTCTCTCTCTCTCTCTCTCTCTCTCTCTCTTGTTCGCTCTCTCTCTCTCTCTCTCTCTCTCTCTCTCTTGTTCGCTCTCTCTCTCTCTCTCTCTTGTTCGCTCTCTCTCTCTCTCTCTCTCTCTCTCTCTCTTGTTCGCTCTCTCTCTCTCTCTCTCTCTCTCTCTCTTGTTCGCTCTCTCTCTCTCTCTCTCTCTCTCTCTCTCTCTCTCTCTCTCTCTCTCTCTCTCTCTCTCTCTCTCTCTGCTAGACTCCTCCTAGTTTACACCAAACGACGTTTTGCATGCGTGTGTGAACTGAGTTTTTTCCCCTGTTTGTTTGTTTCCTTGCAGCTTTCAGCCGGTGTGCGGGAGTGAGGGAGAGGAAACCAGAGGAGGAGAAAGCATGCGCAAGAATGAAACCAAGACCAACTTCCTTATCCTCTCACACGGTCGGAAGAAAACACTTTTTTATACTCTTTATACTTTTTTATACTCTACCGATACTTTTTTACATCATGCCCCTAAAAAGCTTTTAGTGGTCTCAGCTGGCTCGCAGTCTCATGAAAGAATACTAAGCCTTCGTTTCAGTCGTCCTACAGCACACACACACACACACACACACACACACACACACACACAGGTTCACACACACACACACACACACACACACACACACACACACACACACACACACACACACACACACACACACACACACACAAACAGGCACCCACACACACATACGTTCATGTACACACACACAATAACAAGTAGATGTACACACAAAGCGGCCTAGCCTCCGATTCCTGGTCGGAAAAACTGGCAGCCAGACTATCGAACACACCTGAGACTTGCGGCTCTAATCCGATCACAGATGAAAATGAGGCCGGTGGCTTTACAAAATGATGGATCCATCGGGGAGAGAACCCTCAAACCAGAGGCTGTTAACACAGAGAATGACTCATCCCCCTACCCATCCATCGACTATGTCCCCTCTCGCGTTCACCTCCAGGTGATGGGCAACGTACCTGGTAGCTGCTGATTCCTATGTGTCTCTCTCCGTCTCTCTCTCTGGCTCTCTCTGGCTCTCGTCCTCTCTGCGACTGCCTGATGTCTCGCCTGTCCTACTGGACCATCTGAGGACAGCATTGGAGGGGGAAAAAAAAGGATCAACACATTAAAGATGCGGCTAAATCAATAGGGACTTCGTATTGAGTGCCAGGTCACCATAACACAGCAAACATTGCGAGAGGTCAAATCTCACTTTGACGGCCAATATTTCTCAATGTTGGTGCCTTTTCAGTATTTCAGAAGAATAACATTTTCATGAACTGCTAGATACCGCGAGGAAATGAAATAAGATAAATACAAAATATATATATTAAAATATATACTTTTTAAAGGACATTTGAAAGGGCTCTCCTGAATGAATACCAATAAATAGGCCCTCATTACCTCAGCTCTCATTACAGCTACACCGAGCTGCTAGACAGCACTAGCTTACCCGTGCTGCCCATAGCTTCCAGAGGTTGCCCACATGCTCCTCATTGAACAAGCTATAATTCTGTCTCTTTTAATGTGTCCACCATCCCACTGGAACATAAGGCTGTCTGATTGAATGTGTCCACTGTCCCACTGCAACATAAGGCTGTCTGTTTGAATGTGTCTACGGTCCCCACATCTACACAATGCTGTCTGTTTTAATGTGTCTACGGTCCCCACATCTACACAATGCTGTCTGTTTTAATGTGTCCACTGTCCCACTGCAACATACTCCTGTCTGTTTTAATGTGTCTACGGTCCCCACATCTACACAATGCTGTCTGTTTTAATGTGTCCACTGTCCCACTGCAACATACTCCTGTCTGTTTTAATGTGTCTACCCAACCGACCTCAACATAATGATGTCTGTTTTAATGTGTCCACCCATCCCCAGCTCTCCGTAATGCTGTCTGCTTTTAATGGGGTGCTGGTCCAATGCCGGGCCACCCCACCTGACATCTACCAGCTTAGTCACTGGCCACCCCCCTCCTAACACGTTCTAACCCAATTATAGTTAATTTTACATTGTGGGCATTTAGCAGACGCTTTTATCCAAAGCGACTTACAGTAAGTACTTTTGTCAGGTGAAAGAGAAACAACAATATATGGCTGTCCTGTCGGTACTGAAAGGATGTTCATAGAAACAAGTGACAAGCACTGACAATTGCAATTTATACCCATTCCCTGTATACAACAAAGATAGCTAGGATAAGCTGCTACAAGACGCTAATTGTACTTATTGGTCTCTTTGGATAAAAGGTTCTGCTAAATGCCCTAAATGTAAATGTAAGGACTGAGCAAATACATTGGACTTGACTCTGTGAAGTTCTCTTGAAGAGGGTAGCGGTTTTATGGTCAGTCAATCATTACATCCTCAAAGATAACCCCCCGGATTAAGTCGAGGGCTAACAAATCACATTCTAACAATTAAGGGTCTTTGTTATATTTTTTGTTGTGTTAAACTTGTGACTAGTTTTTCTAATTGCTGCAGTGTGCTCCAGGTTTTCAGATTAAACTAGTCTTGATGTTTCTTAGTATTACTTCATTAAGAATGTCAATGGTTTTAATTGTATGCAGGGAAGGTTTTATTCATTTACTATTTTACTTTTGTCATTTGGATTTTATTGACTCATTTTACATTTTAAGACGTCTTTAACATCGTTCTGTTAAAGTGTGCTTCCTCCATGGCCCGCATTTCTCCAGGTGCATTGGCTTTGAAGGAATCTCTCCCGTCCTTGAAGGCTTGGGAACAGAAGTCAGGGTCAGGTTCGGACCTTTTTCAGACATTATCTTTGTGACTTTTATAATTGTTCCAGAAAGAAAAAAACGCTGAACCTATCTATTGTTGTCATCCGCGTAAGCTTATGACTTTGACATCGCAATCTTCATCATAACGAGGGAAAATACGCACGTCGTAATTCCCAGATGTGTATAATGACATGAGCATGGGTAAACCTGGTGAAAACAGGTGCTTGCCAAGCTGCCAACGACCTCTCAAGTAGGGTAAATTGCCCCGTCGGCAGGAGATTTTTTTTACGCGCTCTCATCTTGTTGCATCGTCTCTCTCAGTAAACAACCCAATTTGAGGACATGTCAGGTCAAGTAAAAAAATAAGAATAAAATACTGATGACTGGAAAAAACGTATTTCTTTCCCGCAGGCTAAAATGAAAATTGCGAGAACATTGAGCAAATTGTGTGTCAAGGAAGGCTCTTTCCTGAGGTATAACTCTTGAATTCAGTTGTCGTGATGGATGATTATTAAAGCCTTTCATAGTTCAATGTGCATTCTTCTTCAGAGGGAAGCCAGACTTAAGTTTTTTTTACAATTGACTGGAAAAAGACCAGTTGATGCGTACATTACAAACTAAAACCGCTGAGTCAAACAAACGAGCAAAGTACTTAATGATTACGAATGCAGGGATGGTATCGAGATATTTATTTGTATCCTTGAGATGATTTTTTAATCAGTTATCGCTGCCGTTGTGCCATTCTGCACCAGTAGGGGTCCTCATTTGACCTATTGAAAGCACACAGTCCAACAATAAGCACAACATGGAACAATACTGTAATGATTGGAACGAAATAAATAAGAGATAATAGACCACAATGCATACATGGTCCATAATCTCATGAATATGATTCACTCACAAATATGAGTGAATCATTATTTATTTTATCAAAAACTGTAAACTGTTTTTTAAACTATATTTGATCAACATTGTTTAGTACGCCACTTTTAAATGGGATTAATATTACCTTACTTTCTGCAGCACCACATATTATCAGTTCAGATACGACATTTTCTTTTTTTTGTATTTATTCAACTTCATGCATCGGCTCTGACATTGTCATACATCGTCTTAGAAAAATAAGGTTTACCGTTGCACCCATTGGTTTTACGCTCTGAGATTTAAGATATGAGCCGCCCTGATTTAAAGAAACTTCTGCACAGCCAGTAACCCATTTTTTCAAACAGTGAAAAGTGCACATTTAGTAAGTTAATCATAATAAAAGAAAAAAAAAAAAATTATTGGTAAACAAGATGACAGATCCCCCCCCCCCCCCCCCCCTTAAATGGTGGCTCTTATTTCCAAGCACGGCGCAAATGGCCAGGATATCATCTCCAAACATCTGTGTCTGCTCCACCCCTAGCCAATCCAATGGCTCGGACCCCACCCCGACCCCCGCTTGATCCTCGCTCCCCCCCAACCCCCTCCGAGTCAACGCCTCCCCCTGGAGGCCCGGCGGTCTCACGGTCCCCGGCGGGGGGGGCTGTGGAACTGGACCACGGCGTACTGGCCGCAGGTCATCCAGTCCGGCTGGCGCTGGCTGAGCTGCTCCGCCTGGCCGGGCTGCAGCCCCACCTGGACGTTGGCCTTCAGCGTCCGCAGGCTGCACAGCGGCGCCGGCGCGAAGCCCCGCAGCGCCGCGGCGAACGCCGCCGTCGGCGCCCACTCCCGGTCGCCCGTCAGCTTCCTGTAGTTCAGGTCCCCCTTGAACAGGACCAGGGCGGCGCCCTGCAGGCCCGCGTGCAGGTCCGGCGCGTCCGCCGCCATGTCGCAGAAGGGGTGGGGCTGCGTCCAGAACGGGTGGTCCAGATAGGTCCACACGCCCTCCCGCACGTAGCGCTGCCATTGGACGCCGCTCGCGGACATGAACCTGTGGTTGGACGCCGCGGTCTGCCGGACGGTCCAGGCGAAGTCCTGCGCCGTCACGTCCGACACGAACCAGGGCATGGACTTGCCGTGGAAGCGGACGGTGCGGGCGAGCCCCGAGGCCACCAGGAAGTCGGCCAGGACCAGGTCCGTGGTCAGCTCGAAGCCCGCGTTGTCCAGGACGATGTCCACGCGGCCCGCGCCTCCCCGGTCCCGCGCCGAGACCAGCGCCGACCAGACGGAGCGGGTGTCGTCCACCAGGATGAAGGGGCGGAGCTCGGCTAGCGAGTCGATGGGACTGGTCCTCTGGGAGTTGTCCTGGCCGGCCGAGATGGACAGGTCGCACTTGTTGCCCCACAAGGAGACCTGGGAAGTGGTCAACAAGCAGACGGATCCTAAGCTGGATATATGGGGGCCTGAAGGCTCGGGATGAACGATTCATCGGATTCTAACCGACATCGCGATGTAATAGAACGCGGTTTGCCAATCGCAAACGCTGCATGCTTTTTTTGTGATTTGTCACCGTTACTGACTGGAGATCAGTAAGATGTGATAGTAACAATTAGGGATGGGCATTTGAAGAAATTTTCTTGATCGAGCATCGCTAGAGTTATCGATCAATTATCGATTAATCATTAACTTTTTTCTATGTTTTTTTTCTAATGTTTTTATCAATGAAATCTTTATTCCAACAATAATGTATGGGCCAAAATTAATACAATACAGTTAACTTGAAGACCTACAACTGTTTAACAGTTTTAAAATAATAAATGTATACAGGCATTATAGGTTATAGGCCTAGGCTATGCGGCGCTCGTAAAGTCCGAACAATGCGCCTACAGGCGCTCTTAAAGGTTTGGAAACGATTCAACAAGACTAAATCTGTAGCCTATTCCAATTACAATAAGTAGCGAACTTATCGGACAACAATAATCAAACAAAGGCAGTAGGCTAAAAGTGGGCATTAAACTGTATAACTGTTATGAAAAAAGGGGGGGGGGGAAGGCCGACATATAATGCCTGCAGCCGGCGCGCGGAAAAGGCTCGCAACAAAAAGATGAACCACCCATTTACAAACAATTGCATGAACTAGTCTATCTAAAAGCAATACCTTATTGAACATATATAAGGCTGGACTTGTTGCTAAAATATCACCGTTTTGGCAAAATGTAACGACTCCAAGAGGCACCAAGCGGAGCGAGAGTCAACACATTAAGAAAGAAAAGAGCGACTCACATACGGTGGTGACTGTCCCTACTGTCCATAGCATACAGTAACTCCAGCCTACATATTTTTGTTTAGGAATATAAGCATGTTAACATGCTCGGGGGTCAGACGCGAACGCAGCCTTGTAACTGTCAGTCCAGCAGCAGAAAACACCCGCTCTGACGGGACCGAAGTTGCGGGGATGCAGAGGTATTGTCGCGCTAACTTTGACAGCCTGGGGAACCTTCTTCCATTCACTTTCCACCAGTCGGCAGGGTTATATTCAATTAAATGCTTCAAGACTCACAGTATGCAACACAACGTCCTTTTGATCGATAACAATATAAATTGATCGACGCATTTCTTAACGATCAATTATCGAGCATCGATTAATTATGCCCATCCCTAGTAACAATTCATGCATCAACTCATCCCAACACATAGGCCTGGCATATAGGAAAGAGCAGTTTATATGTTGACTGCTTCCAATGTTGTGTTGGTCATGATTTATTGATTGTTCAGTGAATAATTATAACATATACCATTAAACCACAGAGTGATGAGCTATTCCAATGTGATAGGGAATAGTGTTTATTGATTAAAAGGGTATTGTATGTATTTCGAGACCCATGCCAGCTTATTCACATAAAAAGCTACAACCTATGCGTGTTCATCTCAGAATTTGGATGGGCTGACTTTGTCGTGATTTTGTCTTTGTCAAAATCCCAACAGTGGGTTTTGAGTGAGTTCAGGGGTCCTGTGGGAAGGGGGGGCGCGGGGACTCGAGGGTAATTCTATGCATTTGTGTTTATAGGCATACATTCTTTATGCCCTTTTGAGATCAGAAGAAACAAGAATAAACCCATATGTTGCCATCTTATTCCAAACAGACTCTGCGCTCGTGCGCCAGCTTGCTGTCGACCACGACAATAGCGGCTATAATTGGCGCACGCAAAACTTGGCTTCTGGGCGTACGCACATTTTTAGTAACGATCCCACGCACAGTTTTATAAATGAGACCCCAGGGCTGTTTGGGACGCGAGTTTGGGGACGCGAGAAAATCGTTGTTAAACGGTTCTCTCAGTGCTTACCTGGAGCAGTCGGTCAAAGTGCTCCAACAGCTGGTCTTCAGGGAGCCCTGCCACGGTCTTGCGGAGGCCTTCCAGGTGCGTGCACAGAGCCACGACGGCCCGCTGGGACTCAAAGTAGCTCTGAGTCTTGGCCTCTTGGAACGCATCAAACCCGCTGATAGGCGGACTGCAGGAGCATCGGACACAAGTCAGGGTTAGAACCCACGCCAAGCAGTTACCGAAGAACCCATGAGAACACAATGCATTCGATCCACCGCTAGACACAGTGGGAGACTTTGGCCTGTCAATGAAAACGCAACTTGTATGCATTTATGATCATTAATCCATCAACGCTTATAATTATATAATTACAAGTAATAATGCATGATAGTATGCAATGCACCATTCATGACTAGCATTGAGGCAGACCGCAACGAAGATTGTACACACTACTCCACCGCTAAATATTTGTGCTTCTGCATGAGAATCAGATCAGCACGTATACAACCTTTCTCCGGTATAAGGCCCATCATTAAATAAGTAGTACATAACGTTCTGTGTATTTTCCAACGAACAGGACACTAGTGGATATACCACTTCATAATAGATGCATAACTGAAGCCACTGTGTTCATTATGATCGTTATTTCCAGAACCAATACATAAACAATAATCCAGATCCACCAGATATAAACCGTATTGAACCATTTCACCCCTGATCGTTGCGGACAGGAAAGGGATCATGTGGCATATGGCTTACACTTAGAAACAGGACTTAGCATTGTGTAGCTTCTTATCCTAGCTATGGAGAATGGGCTAACCTCGCGATTGTTAGCTGCTTAGCACTTTGTTCTATGAACATCCATACTGTACCGACAGCGATATGGTGTTTTTTCTCTTTCTTCCAACAGATGAACTGATTGTAAGTGGCTCTGGATAAAGCGTCCGCTAAATGTTAAAGGTGACATACATACCACCAGGTGCGAGTGTGATTAGAAGTTGTTTTGGCAGATTTTCCAAAACGGCTTGTAACGGCTAATCGCACTCACACCTGGTGGTATAATAGGTCACCTTAAACATAACTAATGTGGGGCTCCTCACTTCAGCCAGAGGGCCTCCTGTATCCGGCGGTACATGTAGCATTCAACGTAGAGCCACGGGGACCGGAACCAGCTGACGGGGTCCTGTTCCCCCTGCAGCTCCTCGTGGCGCTGCAGGTAGCGGTTCCAGCCGTCCGCGTCCTCCAGCTCGTCCACCAGGGGCAGCACCGGCTTGTCTGTCTGCAGCTCGTTCCTCAGCTTGGACAGCAGGCCGATGGCCGCCTTCTCTGCCCGGAGCCCCTCCTAGGGCGTGAGCATCAGCCGCTAGATTAACATCTCTAGACAAACACTTACAATAAGGCTACCTTCATTAACCATTCGTACTTTTTGGTCAAAGGTTGTATCAGCGATTGTAGGCCGAAAAACATAAATGATCGCATTCATCTGATCTTTCCTCACGATCCGCTAGCTGTGAAAGCGCGTCTCACTATGCAGCCAATGCTCCGAGATCGTACACAAAAAACAATGGTACTACCAGCCACTCAAAACCAAAATCAATTAGTATTCCAACCAATCACCGACCAGGGGTGGGTGCGGTTATGATTGTTTTTGCTGGATGCACAAAACACGGAAGGAAGGGGTGAGCTGGCTCTGTTTGTTTGGGATCTCGCGTCACATACAGATGCGATCTCACCCATCATCGCTGATACAACCTCTAATGCAGTTATAAGCATTACTTTATCTAATGGTCTAGTAATAATTTACGAATGTTGTAAACTAAGGTAGTTGTGTTAATGTTAACAGTGGAATTCATTATTTAATATGGTTAACCCTTAGCTTTCACCCATCTCTAACCCTAACACTTACCCCAACCCATACCTTATGCAAATGCTATACAATGCTGATTACCGCATTGAATAATGTTAATGAATGGTTAAATATTGTACCCTTATTGTAAGGTGTCACCAGCATGTTAATAAGAACCACTGGAGGATTTGGAGAGTTATCCCTACCTCGCCATACTGCTCAAAGAACTTGTCTTTGTTGCGATGGATGGAGTCGACGGCCTTGGTCAGGATGGTGGGCAGTCTGTCTCTTATGGTCAGATAAGCAAACGACCTGGAGGAAGACGCAGGGGTGTTAGTGACAGGTGACATTACAGCGAGCCAATGGAGACCAGGATATGAAGGATAGATTTAGTTCAACCTGGCCAGTTCATTGTTAACTTGATAATATAATAGCGGTGGGTGGCTGATAAAGTAGCCATATATATATATATGGACGCCGCAATGAAGGCTCCGACAGTAGCCTTCCGACAGTGTGAAACGTCAACGACGCCGCCATATTGGAGAGGCCAAGGCCTTTAACAAATTTAAGTAATAGGGAAAGCTGCGGTTTTTCTGGAATAAACACGATAACATTGACATTTCTCAAACGATTTCAGTAAGTCACAGTCAAGTTACATTCATATTTAACAGTATATACATTGTATATATCATGTTTTCTTCATTTAAATGTTTTTAATCCACGTAGATCATCAACCCTTGAATATAAAGAACTCAATGGAATTGGTTGAGGAATGTAAAAGTTATATTCCATTTTATCCAGAAAAACCGCAGCTCCCTCGTTTAAACGCATTTGTATCACGGAAGGTTTTGCCCTCTCCAATATGGCGGCAACGTTGCCGTACGCTCCAAGGGCCAGTGCGCCGTCTGCGTTTACAAGTCTATGGTATCAGCCACTTGCTTAGGATAGCAGCTAGCATTGTTTTGCTAATGCTACGCAGTTGTGGCCATGGTCCTCCTTAACCAAACCCTTTATTTTTGAAGACGCAAATTCGTTAAACGAAACACGTCCACACGGAATGAGCCCGGAATGTGTGCACCTACCCCTCCACCTTGGCGGACAGGGACGGAGGAACCCTCGGCGTCTCCAACTCGGCTTCAGTCATCTTGCGCAGACGTTCTTCAAACCACACGCAACTTTATGTGTAACTCTTTTAAAACAATGCCTCGGTTTTCTGGTGCAAGCAACTCGTCAGATTTAACTACAATTCAATTCTCAGATATATATATATCACGTATAAAATGATGGTTGCGTCATAATAAACGCGTACGTGTACTCTTATCCGTCGGTATTTGGTATTTAGTACATTTCACTTCCTATTTCCTCGTGAATTCAAGCTCCAGATTTGCTTTACAATGGCGCCATCTAGCGGCAGAGACTGAAATGCAAATTATTTAAATTGCCTCCGTTTAGTAGAGCGACATATTGTCATAGTGTGGCCATCGGTACTCGTAGCAGCTTACCACCTATCAAATACTAAATAGTAAAATAGTAAAAGTTTTGGCAAAACCAATATCATCCCACTGCAGACACAAATGGGCGTTCTCGTGTGGTGGGAGTTCCCGTTTACGCAGACTGGAACGCCCCCTTCTTATTCTTCGTCGCCTTTCTCGCTGAACTGTATTACAATTCCAAAGTGTACTACTCCGAAACCATGTAATGTATGTACCAGTGTTGATCAGCAGTGAAATAGTCTGCTATAAGACGTTGACGTCGCTTAGCAACCGAAGACGCTGGGGTTGACAAGTTACCGGACTGCTACCCTTGCAAGTGAACGGTGCATTCCACGGCATTGAGAAGACCAGTGTAATAAAGGCCTATAAAATGTCTGTTTATGGCATCGATTTCTCCTCAGATTAGGCCAATAAAGCAATGATAACAAAAACAAAAAAAACACAAACGCTCGATCAGAGGCCCCCTCTCCCTCGGGTCAATCAAAACCCTCATTGTTTAACATGAATTGGCTAAACAAATTACCACTGTACCATATTTAAACACAATTCAAAATGTGCAGAGAATTATTTCCATTGGTCATTTTGGGGATGGCCACTACCTATTTACCTACTTTTCATTCAGATTCATAGCCTACATCCTGACTTGCAGGGCCTGGACAAGCTTACACTGCAGACCTACCCCATTGCCATTCCACCAGCCATTGCTATTTGACCCATTGTTGTTACTGTTGTTTTTCACACACTGTCGTTTTAATCAAATGAAACATGAGGGGTAACACTGTCTTTTTAATCAGATGAAACATAAGGGGTAACATTGTCATTTTTTATCGGTAGTCATGAAAAAAACATAAGGGGTAACACTGTCGTTTTTATCAAATGAAACATGAGGGGTGACACTGTCATTTTTCTTTGGTCGTCATGAAAAAAACCATAAGGGGTAACACTGTTGTTTTTGATTGGTCATCATGAAAAAAAACACAAGGGGTAACACTGTTGTTTTTTATTGGTCGTCATGAAGAAAAACATAAGGGGTAACACTGTTGTCTTTGTCAAATAAAACATAAGGGGTAACACTGTCGTTTTTCATCAGTCGTCATGAAAAAACCATAAGGGGTAACACCGTCGTTTTTTATTGGTCGTCATAAAAAAAAACATAAGGGAAATAATAGAAAAACACATAGATGTTAATGTCATGCATATCCTCTTTATTGATGATTGATCATTGTGTATTGTCGTCGCCTCAGTGGTGCAATGGAGTGTACTCTGCCTGACCCACTGGAGGCCGCGGCTCAAATTCTGTGGAAAACACAATATCTTTAATTTGAAACGTAATGCTATCATGTCTATTGCACGGTCATATATAACCACAGACATATTTAAATTATAAATCCCATTGGGAAGTGGAGAGAGCTGTGAGCTAACCCCCTGTAGACCGGGGTTCAAGTCCGGTTGATGTCCTCTGTTGGAAGAGTTTTATCTCTATTTCATGCAAATTATAAAGTCAAGTATAACCATTGTGTTGACTTTATTCGGTGTCTTGATGGTGCATTGATAAGTTCGGAGGTTAATACTCCAAACAGCTCAGGTTCGGATCCCTGCAAAAATGTCGACAGGGGTACTGCTGTCATTTTTTATCGGTCGTCATGAAAAAAAAGATAGATAAAAAAAAATAAAAAATTGTCCATGTCAAATAAAACATAAGGGGTAACACTGTCGTTTTTATCAAATGAAACGTAAAGGGTAACACTGTCTTTTTTCTATCTGTCGTCATGAAAAAATCCATAAGGGGTAACACTGTCGAAATGTATCGAATAAAACATAGGGGGTAACACTGTCGTTTTTATCAAATGAAACATGAGGGGTGACACTGTTGTTTTTTATTGGTCGTCATGAAAAAAAACATAAGGGGTATCACTGTCGTTTTTTATCGGTCGTCATGAAAAAAAACATAAGGGGTAACACTGTCTTTTTTTATCGGTCGTCATGAAAAAAAACATAAAGGGTAACACTGTTGTTTTTTATTGGTCGTCATGAAAAAAAACATAAGGGGTAACACTGTCGTTTTTATCAAATGAAACGTAAAGGGTAACACTGTCTTTTTTCTATCTGTCGTCATGAAAAAATACATAAGGGGTAACACTGTCGAAATGTATCGAATAAAACATAGGGGGTAACACTGTCGTTTTTATCAAATGAAACATGAGGGGTGACACTGTCGTTTTTCTTTGGTCGTCATGAAAAAAAACATAAAGGGTAACACTGTTGTTTTTTATTGGTCGTCATGAAAAAAAACATAAGGGGTAACGCTGTTGTTTTTTATTGGTCGTCATGAAAAAAAACACAGGGGGTAACACTGTTGTTTTATATCGGTCGTCATGAAAAAAACATAAGGGGTAACACTGTCGTTTTTTATCGGTCGTCATGAAAAAAAACATAAGGGGTAACACTGTTGTTTTTCATCAGTCATCATTGGAAAAAAACATAAGGGGTAACACTGTCGTTTTTTTTTGGTCGTCATGAAAAAAAACATAAGGGGTAACACTGTATTTTTTTATTGGTCGTCATGAAAAAAAACATAAGGGGTAACACTGTCGTTTTTTATTGGTCGTCATGAAAAAAAACAGAAGAGGTAACACTGTTGTTTTTTATTGGTCGTCATGAAAAAAAACATACAGGGTTACACTGTCGTTTTTTTTTGGTCGTCATGAAAAAAAACATAAGGGGTAACACTGTATTTTTTTATTGGTCGTCATGAAAAAAAACATAAGGGGTAACACTGTTGTCTTTGTAAAATTAAATATAAGGGGTAACACTGTCGTTTTTTATTGGTCGTCATGAAAAAAAACAGAAGAGGTAACACTGTCGTTTTTTATTGGTCGTCATGAAAAAAAACATAAGGGGTAACACTGTATTTTTTTATTGGTCGTCATGAAAAAAAACATAAAGGGTAACACCGTCGTTTTTTATTGGTCGTCATGAAAAAAAACAGAAGAGGTAACACTGTTGTTTTTTATTGGTCGTCATGAAAAAAAACATACAGGGTTACACTGTCGTTTTTTTTTGGTCGTCATGAAAAAAACCATAAGGGGTAACACTGTCGTTTTTTATTGGTCGTCATGAAAAAAAACATAAAGGGTAACACCGTCGTTTTTTATTGGTCGTCATGAAAAAAAACATAAGGGGTAACACTGTTGTTTTTTATTGGTCGTCATGAAAAAAAACATAAGGGGTAACAATGTCGTTTTTTATTGGTCGTCATGAAAATAAACATAAGGGGTAACACTGTTTTTTTTCGTTGGTCATCATGAAAAAAAAACATAAAGGGTAACACTGTGGTTTTTTATTGGTCGTCATGAAAAAAACCATAAGGGGTAACAGTGTTGTTTTTTATTGGTTGTCATGAAAAAACCCATAAAGGGTAACACTGTCGTTTTTTATTGGTCGTCATGAAAAAAAACATAAGGGGTAACACTGTCGTTTTTTATTGGTCATCATGAAAAAAAACATAAGGGGTAACACTGTTGTCTTTGTCAAATAAAATATAAGAGGTAACACTGTAATTTTTTATTGGTATCTTTAATTTTAAACGTAATGCCATCATGTTTATTGCACTGTCATATATAACCTCAGACATATCTAATTCACTAATCTCAGTGGGAATTGGAGAGAGCTGGGAGCTAACCCCCTGGAGACCGGGGTTCAAGTGCGGTTGATGTCATCTGATGGAAGACTCTTATTTCTATTTCATGCGAATTATAAAGACAAGTGTAACCATTGTGTTGACTTTATTCAGTGTCTTGATGGTGCATTGATAAGTTCGGAGGCTAACATTCTAAACAGTTCAGGTTCCGATCCCTGCAAAAACGGCGAAGGGGTAACACTGTATTTTTTTATGGGTCGTCATGAAAAAAAACATAAGGGGTAACACTGTTGTTTTTTATTGGTCGTCATGAAAAAAAACATAAGGGGTAACACTGTCGTTTTTTAGTGGTCGTCATGAAAAAAAACATAAGGGGTAACAATGTCGTATTTTATTGGTCGTCATGAAAAAAAACATAAACGGTAACACTGTCGTTTTTTATTGGTAGTCATGAAAAAAAACATAAAGGGTAACACTGTTGTTTTTTATTGGTCGTCATGAAAAAAAAAAAAAGGGGTAACACTGTTGTTTTTTATTGGTCGTCATGAAAAAAAACATAAAGGGTATCGATGTTGTTTTTTATTGGTCGTTATGAAAAAAACCATAAGGGGTAACACTGTTGTTTTTTATTGGTCGTCATGAAAAAAACCATAAGGGGTAACACCTGTTGTTTTTTATTGGTCGTCATGAAAAAACCCATAAACGGTAACACTGTCGTTTTTTATTGGTCGTCATGAAAAAAAACATAAGGGGTAACACTGTCGTTTTTTATTGGACGTCATGAAAAAAAACATAAGGGGTAACACTCTTGTCTTTGTCAAATAAAATATAAGAGGTAACACTATCGTTTTTTATTGGTATCTTTAATTTTAAACGTAATGCCATCATGTTTATTGCACTGTCATATATAACCTCAGACATACCTATTTCACAAATCTCAGTGGGAAGTGGAGAGAGCTGGGAGCTAACCCCCTGGAGACCGGGGATCAAGTCCGGTTGATGTCATCTGATGGAACACTCTTATTTCTATTTCACGCAAATTATAAAGACAAGTGTAACCATTTTGTTGACTGTATTCAGTGTCTTGATGGTGCATTGATAAGTTCGGAGGCTAACATTCTAAACAGTTCAGGTTCGGATCCCTGCAAAAACGTCGAAGGGGTAACACTGTCGTTTTTTATTGGTCGTCATGAAAAAAAACATAAGGGGTAACAATGTCGTTTTTTATAGGTCGTCATGAAAAAAAACATAAGGGGTAACACTGTTGTTTTTTATTGGTCGTCATGAAAAAAAACATAAGGGGTAACACTGTCGTTTTTTATTGGTCCTCATGAAAAAAAACATAAAGGGTAACACTGTCGTTTTTTATTGGTCGTCATGAAAAAAGACATAAGGGGTAACACTGTTGTCTTTGTCAAATAAAATATAAATGGTAAAACTGTTGTTTTTTATTGGTATCTTTAATTTTAAACGTAATGCCATCATGTTTATTGCACTGTCATATATAACCTCAGACATAACTATTTCACAAATTTCACAAATTGGTCGTCATGAAAAAAAACATAAGGGGTAACACTGTCGTTTTTTATTGGTCGTCATGAAAAAAAACATAAAGGGTAACACTGTCGTTTTTTATTGGTCGTCATGAAAAAAAACATAAGGGGTAACACTGTCGTTTTTTATTGGTCGTCATGAAAAAAAACATAAGGGGTAACGCTGTTGTTTTTGTCAAATTAAATATAAGGGGTAACACTGTCGTGTTTTATTGGTCGTCATGAAAAAAAACATAAGGGGTAACAATGTTGTTTTTTATTGGTCGTCATGTAAAAAAACATAAGGGGTAACACTGTCGTTTTTTATTGGTCATAAGGGGTAACACTGTTGTCTTTGTCAAATTAAATATAAGGGGTAACACTGTCGTGTTTTATTGGTCGTCATGAAAAAAAACATAAGGGGTAACAATGTTGTTTTTTATTGGTCGTCATGTAAAAAAACATAAGGGGTAACACTGTCGTTTTTTATTGGTCATAAGGGGTAACACTGTTGTCTTTGTCAAATAAAATATAAGGGGTAACACTGTCGTTTTTTATTGGTCGTCATGAAAAAAAACATAAGGGGTAACACTGTCGTTTTTTATTGGTCGTCATGAAAAAAAACATAAGGGGTAACACTGTCGTTTTTTATTGGTCATAAGGGGTAACGCTGTTGTCTTTGTCAAATAAAATATAAGGGGTAACACGGTCGTTTTTTATTGGTCGTCATGAAAAAAAACATAAGGGGTAACACTGTCGTTTTTTATTGGTCGTCATAAAAAAAACATAAAGGGTAACACTGTCGTTTTTTATTGGTCGCCATGAAAAAAAACATAAGGGGTAACACTGTCGTTTTTTATTGGTCATAAGGGGTAACACTGTTGTCTATGTCAAATAAAATATAAGGGGTAACACGGTCGTTTTTTATTGGTCGTCATGAAAAAAAACATAAGGGGTAACACTGTCGTTTTTTATTGGTCGTCATGAAAAAAAACATAAGGGGTAACACTGTCGTTTTTTATTGGACGTCATGAAAAAAAACATAAAGGGTAACACTGTCGTTTTTTATTGGTCGCCATGAAAAAAAACATAAGGGGTAACACTGTCGTTTTTTATTGGTCATAAGGGGTAACACTGTTGTCTATGTCAAATAAAATATAAGGGGTAACAGGGTCGTTTTTTATTGGTCGTCATGAAAAAAAACATAAGGGGTAACACTGTCGTTTTTTATTGGTCGTCATGAAAAAAAACATAAGGGGTAACACTGTCGTTTTTTATTGGACGTCATGAAAAAAAACATAAGGGGTAACACTGTTGTCTTTGTCAAATAAAATATAAGAGGTAACACTGTCGTTTTTTATTGGTATCTTTAATTTTAAACGTAATGCCATCATGTTTATTGCACTGTCATATATAACCTCAGACATGCCTATTTCACATATCTCAGTGGGAAGTGGAGAGAGCTGGGAGCTAACCCCCTGGAGACCGGGGTTCAAGTCCGGTTGATGTCATCTGATGGAAGACTCTTATTTTTATTTCATGCGAATTATAAAGACAAGTGTAACCATTGTGTTGACTTTATTCAGTGTCTTGATGGTGCATTGATAAGTTCGGAGGCTAACATTCTAAACAGTTCAGGTTCCGATCCCTGCAAAAACGGCGAAGGGGTAACACTGTATTTTTTTATTGGTCGTCATGAAAAAAAACATAAGGGGTAACACTGTTGTTTTTTATTGGTCGTCATGAAAAAAAACATAAGGGGTAACAATGTCGTTTTTTATTGGTCGTCATGAAAAAAAACATAAAGGGTAACACTGTCGTTTATTATTGGTAGTCATGAAAAAAAACATAAAGGGTAACACTGTTGTTTTTTATTGGTCGTCATGAAAAAAAACATAAGGGGTAACACTGTTGTTTTTTATTGGTCGTCATGAAAAAAAACATGAAGGGTAACGATGTCGTTTTTTATTGGTCGTTATGAAAAAAACCATAAGGGGTAACACTGTTGTTTTTTATTGGTCGTCATGAAAAAAAACATAAACGGTAACACTGTCGTTTTTTATTGGTCGTCATGAAAAAAAACATAAGGGGTAACACTGTCGTTTTTTATTGGACGTCATGAAAAAAAACATAAGGGGTAACACTGTTGTCTTTGTCAAATAAAATATAAGAGGTAACACTGTCGTTTTTTATTGGTATCTTTAATTTTAAACGTAATGCCATCATGTTTATTGCACCGTCATATATAACCTCAGACATACCTATTTCACAAATCTCAGTGGGAAGTGGAGAGAGCTGGGAGCTAACCCCCTGGAGACCGGGGTTCAAGTCTGGTTGATGTCATCTGATGGAAGACTCTTATTTCTATTTCATGCGAATTATAAAGACAAGTGTAACCATTGTGTTGCGTTTATTCTGTGTCTTGATGGTGCATTGATAAGTTCGGAGGCTAACATTCTAAACAGTTCAGGTTCGGATCCCTGCAAAAACGTCGAAGGGGTAACACTGTTTTTTTTTTATTGGTCGTCATGAAAAAAAACATAAGGGGTAACACTGTCGTTTTTTATTGGTCGTCATGAAAAAAAACATAAGGGGTAACACTGTCGTTTTTTATTGGTCGTCATGAAAAAAAACATAAGGGGTAACACTGTCGTTTTTTTATTGGTCGTCATGAAAAAAAACATAAGGGGTAACACTGTTGTTTTTTATTGGTCGTCATGAAAAAAAACATCAGGGGTAACACTGTCGTTTTTTATTGGTCGTCATGAAAAAAAACATAAGGGGTAACACTGTTGTTTTTTATTGGTCGTCATGAAAAAAAACATAAGGGGTAACGCTGTCGTTTTTTATTGGTCGTCATGAAAAAAAACATAAGGGGTAACACTGTCGTTTTTTATTGGTCGTCATGAAAAAAAACATAAAGGGTAACACTGTCGTTTTTTATTGGTCGTCATGAAAAAAAACATAAGGGGTAACGCTGTTGTTTTTGTCAAATTAAATATAAGGGGTAACACTGTCGTGTTTTATTGGTCGTCATGAAAAAAAACATAAGGGGTAACAATGTTGTTTCTTATTGGTCGTCATGTAAAAAAACATAAGGGGTAACACTGTCGTTTTTTATTGGTCATAAGGGGTAACACTGTTGTCTTTGTCAAATAAAATATAAGGGGTAACACTGTCGTTTTTTATTGGTCGTCATGAAAAAAAACATAAGGGGTAACACTGTCGTTTTTTATTGGTCGTCATGAAAAAAAACATAAAGGGTAACAATGTCGTTTTTTATTGGTAGTCATGAAAAAAAACATAAAGGGTAACACTGTTGTTTTTTATTGGTCGTCATGAAAAAAAACATAAGGGGTAACACTGTTGTTTTTTATTGGTCGTCATGAAAAAAAACATAAAGGCTAACGATGTCGTTTTTTATTGGTCGTTATGAAAAAAACCATAAGGGGTAACACTGTTGTTTTTTATTGGTCGTCATGAAAAAAACCATAAGGGGTAACACTGTTGTTTTTTATTGGTCGTCATGAAAAAACCCATAAACGGTAACACTGTCGTTTTTTATTGGTCGTCATGAAAAAAAACATAAGGGGTAACACTGTCGTTTTTTATTGGACGTCATGAAAAAAAACATAAGGGGTAACACTGTTGTCTTTGTCAAATAAAATATAAGAGGTAACACTGTCGTTTTTTATTGGTATCTTTAATTTTAAACGTAATGCCATCATGTTTATTGCATTGTCATATATAACCTCAGACATATCTAATTCACTAATCTCAGTGGGAATTGGA
Source organism: Gadus macrocephalus (assembly GCF_031168955.1). Lineage (NCBI taxonomy): Eukaryota > Metazoa > Chordata > Actinopteri > Gadiformes > Gadidae > Gadus > Gadus macrocephalus. The sequence goes on from NC_082402.1 coordinate 2,962,233, forward strand.
GAGAGCTGGGAGCTAACCCCCTGGAGACCGGGGTTCAAGTGCGGTTGATGTCATCTGATGGAAGACTCTTATTTCTATTTCATGCGAATTATAAAGACAAGTGTAACCATTGTGTTGACTTTATTCAGTGTCTTGATGGTGCATTGATAAGTTCGGAGGCTAACATTCTAAACAGTTCAGGTTCCGATCCCTGCAAAAACGGCGAAGGGGTAACACTGTATTTTTTTATGGGTCGTCATGAAAAAAAACATAAGGGGTAACACTGTTGTTTTTTATTGGTCGTCATGAAAAAAAACATAAGGGGTAACACTGTCGTTTTTTAGTGGTCGTCATGAAAAAAAACATAAGGGGTAACAATGTCGTATTTTATTGGTCGTCATGAAAAAAAACATAAACGGTAACACTGTCGTTTTTTATTGGTAGTCATGAAAAAAAACATAAAGGGTAACACTGTTGTTTTTTATTGGTCGTCATGAAAAAAAAAAAAAGGGGTAACACTGTTGTTTTTTATTGGTCGTCATGAAAAAAAACATAAAGGGTATCGATGTTGTTTTTTATTGGTCGTTATGAAAAAAACCATAAGGGGTAACACTGTTGTTTTTTATTGGTCGTCATGAAAAAAACCATAAGGGGTAACACCTGTTGTTTTTTATTGGTCGTCATGAAAAAACCCATAAACGGTAACACTGTCGTTTTTTATTGATCGTCATGAAAAAAAACATAAGGGGTAACACTGTCGTTTTTTATTGGACGTCATGAAAAAAAACATAAGGGGTAACACTCTTGTCTTTGTCAAATAAAATATAAGAGGTAACACTATCGTTTTTTATTGGTATCTTTAATTTTAAACGTAATGCCATCATGTTTATTGCACTGTCATATATAACCTCAGACATACCTATTTCACAAATCTCAGTGGGAAGTGGAGAGAGCTGGGAGCTAACCCCCTGGAGACCGGGGATCAAGTCCGGTTGATGTCATCTGATGGAACACTCTTATTTCTATTTCACGCAAATTATAAAGACAAGTGTAACCATTTTGTTGACTGTATTCAGTGTCTTGATGGTGCATTGATAAGTTCGGAGGCTAACATTCTAAACAGTTCAGGTTCGGATCCCTGCAAAAACGTCGAAGGGGTAACACTGTCGTTTTTTATTGGTCGTCATGAAAAAAAACATAAGGGGTAACAATGTCGTTTTTTATAGGTCGTCATGAAAAAAAACATAAGGGGTAACACTGTTGTTTTTTATTGGTCGTCATGAAAAAAAACATAAGGGGTAACACTGTCGTTTTTTATTGGTCCTCATGAAAAAAAACATAAAGGGTAACACTGTCGTTTTTTATTGGTCGTCATGAAAAAAGACATAAGGGGTAACACTGTTGTCTTTGTCAAATAAAATATAAATGGTAAAACTGTTGTTTTTTATTGGTATCTTTAATTTTAAACGTAATGCCATCATGTTTATTGCACTGTCATATATAACCTCAGACATAACTATTTCACAAATTTCACAAATTGGTCGTCATGAAAAAAAACATAAGGGGTAACACTGTCGTTTTTTATTGGTCGTCATGAAAAAAAACATAAAGGGTAACACTGTCGTTTTTTATTGGTCGTCATGAAAAAAAACATAAGGGGTAACACTGTCGTTTTTTATTGGTCGTCATGAAAAAAAACATAAGGGGTAACGCTGTTGTTTTTGTCAAATTAAATATAAGGGGTAACACTGTCGTGTTTTATTGGTCGTCATGAAAAAAAACATAAGGGGTAACAATGTTGTTTTTTATTGGTCGTCATGTAAAAAAACATAAGGGGTAACACTGTCGTTTTTTATTGGTCATAAGGGGTAACACTGTTGTCTTTGTCAAATTAAATATAAGGGGTAACACTGTCGTGTTTTATTGGTCGTCATGAAAAAAAACATAAGGGGTAACAATGTTGTTTTTTATTGGTCGTCATGTAAAAAAACATAAGGGGTAACACTGTCGTTTTTTATTGGTCATAAGGGGTAACACTGTTGTCTTTGTCAAATAAAATATAAGGGGTAACACTGTCGTTTTTTATTGGTCGTCATGAAAAAAAACATAAGGGGTAACACTGTCGTTTTTTATTGGTCGTCATGAAAAAAAACATAAGGGGTAACACTGTCGTTTTTTATTGGTCATAAGGGGTAACGCTGTTGTCTTTGTCAAATAAAATATAAGGGGTAACACGGTCGTTTTTTATTGGTCGTCATGAAAAAAAACATAAGGGGTAACACTGTCGTTTTTTATTGGTCGTCATAAAAAAAACATAAAGGGTAACACTGTCGTTTTTTATTGGTCGCCATGAAAAAAAACATAAGGGGTAACACTGTCGTTTTTTATTGGTCATAAGGGGTAACACTGTTGTCTATGTCAAATAAAATATAAGGGGTAACACGGTCGTTTTTTATTGGTCGTCATGAAAAAAAACATAAGGGGTAACACTGTCGTTTTTTATTGGTCGTCATGAAAAAAAACATAAGGGGTAACACTGTCGTTTTTTATTGGACGTCATGAAAAAAAACATAAAGGGTAACACTGTCGTTTTTTATTGGTCGCCATGAAAAAAAACATAAGGGGTAACACTGTCGTTTTTTATTGGTCATAAGGGGTAACACTGTTGTCTATGTCAAATAAAATATAAGGGGTAACAGGGTCGTTTTTTATTGGTCGTCATGAAAAAAAACATAAGGGGTAACACTGTCGTTTTTTATTGGTCGTCATGAAAAAAAACATAAGGGGTAACACTGTCGTTTTTTATTGGACGTCATGAAAAAAAACATAAGGGGTAACACTGTTGTCTTTGTCAAATAAAATATAAGAGGTAACACTGTCGTTTTTTATTGGTATCTTTAATTTTAAACGTAATGCCATCATGTTTATTGCACTGTCATATATAACCTCAGACATGCCTATTTCACATATCTCAGTGGGAAGTGGAGAGAGCTGGGAGCTAACCCCCTGGAGACCGGGGTTCAAGTCCGGTTGATGTCATCTGATGGAAGACTCTTATTTTTATTTCATGCGAATTATAAAGACAAGTGTAACCATTGTGTTGACTTTATTCAGTGTCTTGATGGTGCATTGATAAGTTCGGAGGCTAACATTCTAAACAGTTCAGGTTCCGATCCCTGCAAAAACGGCGAAGGGGTAACACTGTATTTTTTTATTGGTCGTCATGAAAAAAAACATAAGGGGTAACACTGTTGTTTTTTATTGGTCGTCATGAAAAAAAACATAAGGGGTAACAATGTCGTTTTTTATTGGTCGTCATGAAAAAAAACATAAAGGGTAACACTGTCGTTTATTATTGGTAGTCATGAAAAAAAACATAAAGGGTAACACTGTTGTTTTTTATTGGTCGTCATGAAAAAAAACATAAGGGGTAACACTGTTGTTTTTTATTGGTCGTCATGAAAAAAAACATGAAGGGTAACGATGTCGTTTTTTATTGGTCGTTATGAAAAAAACCATAAGGGGTAACACTGTTGTTTTTTATTGGTCGTCATGAAAAAAAACATAAACGGTAACACTGTCGTTTTTTATTGGTCGTCATGAAAAAAAACATAAGGGGTAACACTGTCGTTTTTTATTGGACGTCATGAAAAAAAACATAAGGGGTAACACTGTTGTCTTTGTCAAATAAAATATAAGAGGTAACACTGTCGTTTTTTATTGGTATCTTTAATTTTAAACGTAATGCCATCATGTTTATTGCACCGTCATATATAACCTCAGACATACCTATTTCACAAATCTCAGTGGGAAGTGGAGAGAGCTGGGAGCTAACCCCCTGGAGACCGGGGTTCAAGTCTGGTTGATGTCATCTGATGGAAGACTCTTATTTCTATTTCATGCGAATTATAAAGACAAGTGTAACCATTGTGTTGCGTTTATTCTGTGTCTTGATGGTGCATTGATAAGTTCGGAGGCTAACATTCTAAACAGTTCAGGTTCGGATCCCTGCAAAAACGTCGAAGGGGTAACACTGTTTTTTTTTTATTGGTCGTCATGAAAAAAAACATAAGGGGTAACACTGTCGTTTTTTATTGGTCGTCATGAAAAAAAACATAAGGGGTAACACTGTCGTTTTTTATTGGTCGTCATGAAAAAAAACATAAGGGGTAACACTGTCGTTTTTTTATTGGTCGTCATGAAAAAAAACATAAGGGGTAACACTGTTGTTTTTTATTGGTCGTCATGAAAAAAAACATCAGGGGTAACACTGTCGTTTTTTATTGGTCGTCATGAAAAAAAACATAAGGGGTAACACTGTTGTTTTTTATTGGTCGTCATGAAAAAAAACATAAGGGGTAACGCTGTCGTTTTTTATTGGTCGTCATGAAAAAAAACATAAGGGGTAACACTGTCGTTTTTTATTGGTCGTCATGAAAAAAAACATAAAGGGTAACACTGTCGTTTTTTATTGGTCGTCATGAAAAAAAACATAAGGGGTAACGCTGTTGTTTTTGTCAAATTAAATATAAGGGGTAACACTGTCGTGTTTTATTGGTCGTCATGAAAAAAAACATAAGGGGTAACAATGTTGTTTCTTATTGGTCGTCATGTAAAAAAACATAAGGGGTAACACTGTCGTTTTTTATTGGTCATAAGGGGTAACACTGTTGTCTTTGTCAAATAAAATATAAGGGGTAACACTGTCGTTTTTTATTGGTCGTCATGAAAAAAAACATAAGGGGTAACACTGTCGTTTTTTATTGGTCGTCATGAAAAAAAACATAAAGGGTAACAATGTCGTTTTTTATTGGTAGTCATGAAAAAAAACATAAAGGGTAACACTGTTGTTTTTTATTGGTCGTCATGAAAAAAAACATAAGGGGTAACACTGTTGTTTTTTATTGGTCGTCATGAAAAAAAACATAAAGGCTAACGATGTCGTTTTTTATTGGTCGTTATGAAAAAAACCATAAGGGGTAACACTGTTGTTTTTTATTGGTCGTCATGAAAAAAACCATAAGGGGTAACACTGTTGTTTTTTATTGGTCGTCATGAAAAAACCCATAAACGGTAACACTGTCGTTTTTTATTGGTCGTCATGAAAAAAAACATAAGGGGTAACACTGTCGTTTTTTATTGGACGTCATGAAAAAAAACATAAGGGGTAACACTGTTGTCTTTGTCAAATAAAATATAAGAGGTAACACTGTCGTTTTTTATTGGTATCTTTAATTTTAAACGTAATGCCATCATGTTTATTGCATTGTCATATATAACCTCAGACATACCTAATTCCCAAATCTCAGTGGGAAGTGGAGAGAGCTGGGAGCTAACCCCCTGGAGACCGGGGTTCAAGTCCGGTTGATGTCATCTGATGGAAGACTCATATTTCTATTTCATGCGAATTATAAAGACAAGTGTAACCATTGTGTTGACTATATTCAGTGTCTTGATGGTGCATTGATAAGTTCGGAGGCTAACATTCTAAGCAGTTCAGGTTCGGATCCCTGCAAAAACGTCGAAGGGGTAACACTGTTTTTTTTTATTGGTCGTCATGAAAAAAAACATAAGGGGTAACACCGTCGTTTTTTATTGGTCGTCATGAAAAAAAACATAAGGGGTAACACTGTCGTTTTTTATTGGTCGTCATGAAAAAAAACATGAGGGGTAACACTGTCGTTTTTTATTGGTCGTCATGAAAAAAAACATAAGGGGTAACACTGTTGTTTTTTATTGGTCGTCATGAAAAAAAACATAAGGGGTAACACTGTCGTTTTTTATTGGTCGTCATGAAAAAAAACATAAAGGGTAACAATGTCGTTTTTTATTGGTAGTCATGAAAAAAAACATAAAGGGTAACACTGTTGTTTTTTATTGGTCGTCATGAAAAAAAACATAAGGGGTAACACTGTTGTTTTTTATTGGTCGTCATGAAAAAAAACATAAAGGCTAACGATGTCGTTTTTTATTGGTCGTTATGAAAAAAACCATAAGGGGTAACACTGTTGTTTTTTATTGGTCGTCATGAAAAAAACCATAAGGGGTAACACTGTTGTTTTTTATTGGTCGTCATGAAAAAACCCATAAACGGTAACACTGTCGTTTTTTATTGGTCGTCATGAAAAAAAACATAAGGGGTAACACTGTCGTTTTTTATTGGACGTCATGAAAAAAAACATAAGGGGTAACACTGTTGTCTTTGTCAAATAAAATATAAGAGGTAACACTGTCGTTTTTTATTGGTATCTTTAATTTTAAACGTAATGCCATCATGTTTATTGCATTGTCATATATAACCTCAGACATACCTAATTCCCAAATCTCAGTGGGAAGTGGAGAGAGCTGGGAGCTAACCCCCTGGAGACCGGGGTTCAAGTCCGGTTGATGTCATCTGATGGAAGACTCATATTTCTATTTCATGCGAATTATAAAGACAAGTGTAACCATTGTGTTGACTATATTCAGTGTCTTGATGGTGCATTGATAAGTTCGGAGGCTAACATTCTAAACAGTTCAGGTTCGGATCCCTGCAAAAACGTCGAAGGGGTAACACTGTTTTTTTTTATTGGTCGTCATGAAAAAAAACATAAGGGGTAACACCGTCGTTTTTTATTGGTCGTCATGAAAAAAAACATAAGGGGTAACACTGTCGTTTTTTATTGGTCGTCATGAAAAAAAACATGAGGGGTAACACTGTCGTTTTTTATTGGTCGTCATGAAAAAAAACATAAGGGGTAACACTGTTGTTTTTTATTGGTCGTCATGAAAAAAAACATAAGGGGTAACACTGTCGTTTTTTATTGGTCGTCTTGAAAAAAAACATAAGGGGTAACACTGTCGTTTTTTATTGGTCGTCATGAAAAAAAACATAAAGGGTAACACTGTCGTTTTTTATTGGTCGTCATGAAAAAAAACATAAGGGGTAACGCTGTTGTTTTTGTCAAATTAAATATAAGGGGTAACACTGTCGTGTTTTATTGGTCGTCATGAAAAAAAACATAAGGGGTAACAATGTTGTTTTTTATTGGTCGTCATGTAAAAAAACATAAGGGGTAACACTGTCGTTTTTTATTGGTCATAAGGAACACTGTTGTCTTTGTCAAATAAAATATAAGGGGTAACACTGTCGTTTTTTATTGGTCGTCATGAAAAAAAACATAAGGGGTAACACTGTCGTTTTTTATTGGTCGTCATGAAAAAAAACATAAGGGGTAACACTGTCGTTTTTTATTGGTCATAAGGGGTAACACTGTTGTCTTTGTCAAATAAAATATAAGGGGTAACACGGTCGTTTTTTATTGGTCGTCATGAAAAAAAACATAAGGGGTAACACTGTCGTTTTTTATTGGTCGTCATGTAAAAAAACATAAGGGGTAAGACTGTCGTTTTTTATTGGTCGTCATAAAAAAAACATAAAGGGTAACACTGTCGTTTTTTATTGGTCGCCATGAAAAAAAACATAAGGGGTAACACTGTCGTTTTTTATTGGTCATAAGGGGTAACACTGTTGTCTATGTCAAATAAAATATAAGGGGTAACACGGTCGTTTTTTATTGGTCGTCATGAAAAAAAACATAAGGGGTAACACTGTCGTTTTTTATTGGTCGTCATGAAAAAAAACATAAGGGGTAACACTGTCGTTTTTTATTGGTCGTCATGAAAAAAAACATAAGGGGTAACACTGTCGTTTTTTATTGGTGTCTTTAATTTTAAACGTAATGCCATCATGTTTATTGCACTGTCATATATAACCTCAGACATATCTATTTCACATATCTCAGTGGGAAGTGGAGAGAGCTGGGAGCTAACCCCCTGGAGACCGGGGTTCAAGTCCGGTTGATGTCATCTGATGGAAGACTCTTATTTCTATTTCACGCGAATTATAAAGACAAGTGTAACCATTGTGTTGACTTTATTCAGTGTCTTGATGGTGCATTGATAAGTTCGGAGGCTAACATTCTAAACAGTACAGGTTCGGATCCCTGCAAAAACGTCGAAGGTGTAACACTGTTTTTTTTTATTGGTCGTCATGAAAAAAAACATAAGGGGTAACACTGTCGTTTTTTATTGGTCGTCATGAAAAAAAACATAAGGGGTAACACTGTCGTTTTTTATTGGTCGTCATGAAAAAAAACATAAGGGGTAACACTGTCGTTTTTTATTGGTCGTCATGAAAAAAAACATAAAGGGTAACACTGTCGTTTTTTATTGGTCGTCATGAAAAAAAACATAAGGGGTAACGCTGTTGTTTTTGTCAAATTAAATATAAGGGGTAACACTGTCGTGTTTTATTGGTCGTCATGAAAAAAAACATAAGGGGTAACAATGTTGTTTTTTTATTGGTCGTCATGTAAAAAAACATAAGGGGTAACACTGTCGTTTTTTATTGGTCATAAGGAACACTGTTGTCTTTGTCAAATAAAATATAAGGGGTAACACTGTCGTTTTTTATTGGTCGTCATGAAAAAAAACATAAGGGGTAACACTGTCGTTTTTTATTGGTCGTCATGAAAAAAAACATAAGGGGTAACACTGTCGTTTTTTATTGGTCATAAGGGGTAACACTGTTGTCTTTGTCAAATAAAATATAAGGGGTAACACGGTCGTTTTTTATTGGTCGTCATGAAAAAAAACATAAGGGGTAACACTGTCGTTTTTTATTGGTCGTCATGTAAAAAAACATAAGGGGTAAGACTGTCGTTTTTTATTGGTCGTCATAAAAAAAACATAAAGGGTAACACTGTCGTTTTTTATTGGTCGCCATGAAAAAAAACATAAGGGGTAACACTGTCGTTTTTTATTGGTCATAAGGGGTAACACTGTTGTCTATGTCAAATAAAATATAAGGGGTAACACGGTCGTTTTTTATTGGTCGTCATGAAAAAAAACATAAGGGGTAACACTGTCGTTTTTTATTGGTCGTCATGAAAAAAAACATAAGGGGTAACACTGTCGTTTTTTATTGGTCGTCATGAAAAAAAACATAAGGGGTAACACTGTCGTTTTTTATTGGTTTCTTTAATTTTAAACGTAATGCCATCATGTTTATTGCACTGTCATATATAACCTCAGACATATCTATTTCACATATCTCAGTGGGAAGTGGAGAGAGCTGGGAGCTAACCCCCTGGAGACCGGGGTTCAAGTCCCGTTGATGTCATCTGATGGAAGACTCTTATTTCTATTTCACGCGAATTATAAAGACAAGTGTAACCATTGTGTTGACTTTATTCAGTGTCTTGATGGTGCATTGATAAGTTCGGAGGCTAACATTCTAAACAGTACAGGTTCGGATCCCTGCAAAAACGTTGAAGGGGTAACACTGTTGTTTTTTATTGGTCGTCATGAAAAAAAACATAAGGGGTAACACTGTCGTTTTTTATTGGTCGTCATGAAAAAAAACATAAGGGGTAACAATGTCGTTTTTTATTGGTCGTCATGAAAAAAAACATAAGGGGTAACACTGTCGTTTTTTTATTGGTCGTCATGAAAAAAAACATAAGGGGTAACACTGTTGTTTTTTATTGGTCGTCATGAAAAAAAACATAAGGGGTAACACTGTCGTTTTTTATTGGTCGTCATGAAAAAAAACATAAGGGGTAACACTGTCGTTTTTTATTGGTCGTCATGAAAAAAAACATAAGGGGTAACACTGTCGTTTTTTATTGGTCGTCATGAAAAAAAACATAAAGGGTAACACTGTCGTTTTTTATTGGTCGTCATGAAAAAAAACATAAGGGGTAACACTGTCGTTTTTTATTGGTCGTCTTGAAAAAAAACATAAGGGGTAACACTGTCGTTTTTTATCGGTCGTCATGAAAAAAAACATAAGGGGTTACACTGTCGTTTCATATCGGTCGTCATGAAAAAAAACATAAGGGGTAACGCTGTTGTTTTTTAATGGTCGTCATGAAAAAAAACACAAGGGGTAACACTGTTGTTTTATATCGGTCGTCATGAAAAAAACATAAGGGGTAACGCTGTTGTTTTTTATCGGTCGTCATGAAAAAAAACATAAGGGGTAACACTGTCGTTTTTTATCGGTCGTCATGAAAAAAAACATACTCCAAACGCTGTTGTTTTTATCGGTCCTCATGAAAAAACCATAAGGGAAACACTATTGTTTTTTATTGGTTGTCATGAAAAAAAACATAAGGGGTATCACTGTCGTTTTTTATCGGTCGTCATGAAAAAAAAAATAAGGTGTCACATAGAATAGAATATTATAGAATAGAAATAGACACACACACACACACACACACACACACACACACACACACACACACACACACACACACACACACACACACACACACACACACACACACACACACACACACACACACACACACACACACACACACACACACACCAATCAGATGGATCCGACCGGGATTTCCGTTGCGATGAGTTTCCTCCCTCAGCGACGTGTACAATAAACAAATTATGTAAAACAAAACCCCTCTTTCATTTTAAAATAATAGTATGCAAATATGTTGAATAGGCCTCCACCTTTGTTATACTTTTAAAATGTTCCTATATAGCCTATTTTATAGCTTACACACTGATATTTTAAAACAGGAATGCGAAATGCGAAATGCATCCTGGGACTTTTGACGGTCCCAAGTCCACACCATGGACATATTGGGCTCGCCGCTAGCCCCACCAGGAAGAAAAATAATCTCCGTTCACTTCAACAGAGAAACACTCTGAGCATGCGCATTTCAATGTTTCCAGTCCAATACACATTGCATTGGGCTGGTGGGGCTTGAGCCCTTCTTGCACCTCCAGACGAACTCAGCCGGAAGAAGCAAGCCAGACTCGACTAAAAATAAAAGCGCCGAACTTGTTATTTTATAGTAGGCTAGGCTACTTTCTGGGGAGATTATTTTTTAAATATATATATATAAAATATGCCTGATGGGCGTTCTTGTGTCATGACGGGAATGCCCAAGCCTGCAGCTGGACCCTTCTCGGCAAAACACCAACTTCGATGATGTATAGACCGCGCAGATCAAAGGATGAGTAAACTGTTATGAAGCTGACAGCTTCCTTTCCTGGACATCCTGGGAGTCGCGCAGGGAAACGGTTGTCATGGAGATATCCGCGCAGCCAATCAGGGAGCGCCAGAACTTGCGACCCGAATGCCTTTTGGCGGGAAGAGGAGGGACGGTGACGGCTTTCCCGTCTGCGTTTTGACGGTCAGACTTGTTTTTTTTTCTTCCTTCGTAAACAAACTCTATTCCTATTCCTATTCCATCTCCTTATATCAAACAGTCCAACAAATCAACGTCCTGAATCGCAACATGTTTGTGTTAACCCGTCTACCCCACATTGTTAATTTGGCTGATCCATCTGGGAGATTCAACGCACCACCTTCCTCTGTCTTTCTTTTTCATCTAAACAACCACGCAGATTAATTAGATACACTCACAAGGCTGAAAAGATAAGCATGTTCATTTATAATCCTGATAGAATATCCTCCCACCCGCCTCCTCCAATCCTCCCCCCCCCTCCCCCCGGTTCTTTTCTTTGAATCGGTTCACGGGGGTCACCATGGGAACCTGGAAGCCCGGCGGCAGGATGTGAAGCCCCTCCGTGTCCTTGGGTAGTGGCCGTCCAGCTGTGTCAATCTCCGGTGTTCGTCCCGGCCCCCCGCCTCCTCCTTCCCCCGTCTCCCCCCTCTCCCCCGCTTCCAGGCTCTCTCTCTCACACACACACACACACACACACACACACACACGCACACGCACACGCACACGCACACGCACACGCACACGCACACGCACACGACACACACGCACACGCACACGCACACGCACACGCACACACACACACACACACACACACACACACACACACACACACACACACACACACACACACACACACACACACAGGGCCTGATCTGTTTTCCTAAACGGAGAGAGGGCTCGGTTTGAAAGGAGGGGAAAGGGAGGGGGTGGTGGTGCTGGTGGGAGGGGGGGGGGGGGTGTGTGTGTGGGGGGGTGGTGCTGCTGTGACTCACTCCTCCGGTTTCAAAACAAGCCGCGGCCGTGGGGCTGAACATCAAGGGTTGTGTTTAAACAGGTGTCTCTGCTCGCCTGCTCTGTCTCCGCCGCGCCGCGAGAGACGGCTAATCCTCGTGCGTTTGTTTTGCATCGGGCTCGGACATGCTACACAAAAAAAAAAAACATCGCAGAGATGCATCTTCGATGGACCGGGGTTGAAACGCATAGCAACTCCTAGGCCTGGATGTGGTGCAGGCTGAGCGGTTGGTTTCGATGCTATCTGATGTTAATCAGAGATCGATGTGATCGCGTCGGGCAGTCACGTGAAAGTCAGAGTGCAGCTCCCTTCGAATAGCCGATCTATTCTGGGAGAGAGGAAGAGAGAGATGGAGAGGGGGGAGGGGGGGAGAGAGAGAGAGAGAGAGAGAGGGGGGGGGGGGGGGATAAAGAGAGTGAGAGAGTGGGGGGAGTGAGAAAGAGAGAGAGAGTTTAACAGTATGACACAGTAAATATTACATGAACAGCCTATGACGTCCATGTAAATATGGCCTTCACTATTCCACTAGGTTAGAGCAGTTGTTCCCAACCTGTGGCTCGGGTCTCCACTCGGGGTCCCCTGATATGCATATGGGGTCGTAGGAGATAACTGAAATAAGCCGTGAATATTTAATGATATATTTTAGAAAACCCTTTTCTTTTTAAAAGAGTCTGAGTCTGAAGTCCTGTCCTTACTAACTTCTTAATGATTCATAGCCACGAGAAAATCACTTACCAGTAATGCGATTATGTTATTACCAGGATATTGATTTTACCGGCGGACGCTGATTGGGTAAAAACATTAAGTGCTGAAGCAAAAGTTAAAGTTGTGGTTGCAAGCATTTTCAGAGCAAGAAATTGGGTCACTGGCCAAAAATAGGGTGGTAACCACTGGACTAGAGGGTTTATCTGTAAGACTGTTATGCTAAATACTCCTGCAGTACCCAACAGCTATCAGCTGTTGTTCTGTTGTCTGCCTGGCCCCATGGGGTCTTAATCAGATTGGGATTGTTTTTGTTTGGTTTCTGTTGAAACACTTGGAACCTCCACGTGCTTATCAGCTTCTTTGCATATCAGATGGAGGGAGGATCGACTGCAATACCTGAAACATCGACCACTGTGTACCTCAAACAACCGGCTGCTTGAGGCCTCATGATAATTTGGTATTCAGAACAAGACAACAAATTACAAAATCACTTTTTTTACTTTTTTCAAACCGAGCCCACCACCTATTACCTAAGATGAGATACAGTGTGTGATTGTGTGTGTGTATGTATATAAGGTATATATATAATACAAGTAAACAAAATAAGGTATACCCCTATTCAGGTATTCACATGAAACTAAACATCAAAAAGTGACCACGATATGGATTGAAAAAT
>NC_082402.1:2975743-3040743 GCF_031168955.1 Gadus macrocephalus
CATTAAGGGCCTTTGTGAGACGCTTTTATCAAAAGCGACTAATAAGTATTTGTCGGAAGAGAAACTACAATATATTGCTGTCGGTACAGTAAAGATGTTCATAGAACCAAGTGCCAAACACTTACAATCGCGAGGTAAAACCATTCCCCGTATATAAAATATATAAATATTAGAGCTGTCAAGCGATTAAAATATTTAATCGTGATTAATCGCATTAATGTCATAGTTAACTCACGATTATCGCAAATTATTTTTCTATGCTAAATATCCTTGATTTCTTTGTCCCATAATTCTTCTCATTTTAATTCTCTTATCAACATGGTGAAGTGCATCGGCTTGCCTTGTGCAAATGATTTTTTATTGATAACAACATTGGCATATACTGATCAAAACAGGACGATACAAAAAAAGAGCCTATAGTGCAATTAAACGACTGCTTTGAACAAATGTCATTTGAACATAGCAGTCAGGCTACTGCTTCTTTGTTTTGAGCCAAAAAAAAAAAAAATAAAAAAAAACGATTTCTTTTTTATAAAATAATTGCGTTAATCGCAAGATAAAAATGTTAACGCCGTTAAAATTGGTTTGCGTTAACGCCGTTAATAACGCGTTTAACTGACAGCTCTAATAAATATATATATTGTTTATCTTCATATCAATATGGAGCGGTTTGACCCGCGGGCCGCTCTGAGCGGGATGAGCGGCTCCTCTCCCACAGAGCGAGCGATGTTTAGTGTTATTCCGTCTGCGAGCGCCGAGACAACAGGAAGGAGAGCGCATGTGTCCAAACAACAGATGGGCTCTCTCCGTCCTCACCTGCTGGGTGTGAAAACAAGACCAGGAGACAGCCGCAGTGTTGGGAGTACAACAGAAATGTTTATTCAGAAAGGAAACGGCCACAAAAAGAGTTTCCATCTTACGGAACAAAAAACAAAAACAGTTTTAAAACTTTGCTGGAGCACAGCAGCCCCAGACGAGAACTTGTTTCGGTATCTTTGGAAGGTAGTTGAGACGCGGGTGTTTTGACTCACAGCCTCAACCGCAGTGAGGACGCGTTTCCTTTGAATGCGTTTTCGGCCGTACCGTGTTAAGCTGCGGCAGGGAATGCAAGTACCGACCCTGGCTTTAGTGTTGACGGTCGGCTGAGGCCAGCTCATAGGTCAGATAGGTAAAAAGGCTACACCAACGTTTGTGCGAAAAAAAAGCAATTTGGTCCACATGAATAAATACTAACACTACTAAGTGTAACGTAAGCACCAAGCTTTCTTTTGGTAGAAATGATAGAAGACTGATTATATAAAAGGTTTCACTCTCAAGTCAGAACGTTTTGACACATTTAAGCTTAAATTCTTAATGGTTTGACAAAGTAAACGAAACAACTCTCTGTGGACAGAGTTCAACAGCTGGTAGGTAAAACCACCTGAACATTGGTCCCCACTTTGGCATATTACAAACACACACACATACACACAGCGGTGCGGAGATAACCAACACTTGATGTAACGCTGATAGAAGAAGGCTTCCCTGAAGGAGACGATGGTTCATAATAATGGCTGATTGTCCTTTCAGTCTGTGGATCCTGACAACGATACTGTCGACCTGAGGGAGGGCGTATGAGTTAGGAGTTGTATTGACTTTCTAAATAAAACACTAATGTACACATATTAATGACTAATGTATAATCAAAAGCAGGACTCCAGTTATTTTAATAAAAACATTAACATCGATGTAAGACAAAAAGAAGGACCATAATAATTGAAATAACAACAGTATCCAATGTAGTGGAGAAGATCCACAGATCCCAGAACACACAAGTTACAGCCGTCTCCGTTGGGGCCCCTCCCCCACCTGTCTCTCTGGGGCCCCGCCCCCACGACCTCCCCCGGGCCCCGCCCCCACCAGTCTCCCCCGGGCCCTGCCCCCCACCAGTCTCTCTGTTTACCTCTGGTCTGAGCGTGCTCAGAACAGCCGGTGATCTCCTCTGTGACAGGGTCAAGGTCGATGTCGTAGAAGCAAGGTCGGGTGGGCAGGCCCGGCATGGTGCTCATCTGAGGGGGGAGAGAGAGAGAGGGGAGGGGGGAGAGAGGGGGTGAGACAAGTTATGGTCGGTGTACAGGGCATGGTGCTCATCAGAGGGGAGGGGGGGAGAGAGGAGAGGAGAGTAGAGGAGAGAAGAGAGACAATAGAGGAGAGAAGAGGAGAGAGACAAGAGAGAGGAGAGGGGAGAAGAGAGAGACAAGAGCGAGGAGAGGAAAGAAAGACAAGAAAGACAAGTGAGAGGAGGGAGACGAGAGGGGGGTGAGTCAGGGCTGACTTGTGCATGGTACAGCGATGCTGCTTATCTAAGAGGAGAGACGCGGGGGTTGTGGCTGCTCTGCGGGATAAAGGGATGCAACCCAAACCCACGCTCACAGCCTCCATAAAGCAGTGATTAATACATGCCTTACATTCGAGGTAAAGGCTGACGTCTGCACATATCGGACACGCATCAATCCATCGATTCCTTGACTGACCGGGGCTTACCCGCTATGTTAATGCGCAGATCAAAACGCTGCTGCAGCATAATCGCCTGCCGCAGCGTTCTGTATGCAGATGAGGATATCGGCTGGATGAGCCCGGCCCCATTGACGTGGTGAGCCGTCGACGTTCACCGTGGGGGTCGTGTGAGGAGAACGGTGGCGAAAGAAAGAGAAAGTATCCAGCGTTCACTTCAGCCTGGGGACTTGAGAGTGTAGAGTGGAACGTGGCGGTTCCCGTTGCCACACCTACCCACCCTCACGTCTCTTAATATTTCATGAGGTTACGGGATGGGCCTTTCTGGGGGGAGTGGTGGCGACGCCGGCGAATATGGGATTTATTAGGAGAGCAACGTGATGGGGATAGCGAGAGAGGGCAACACTCGCGTGCTAAAGTTTGTATTTGTACTCTGGTGCATGCTTCCCTCATCACGAAGCACAGCCGAGCCAGGAGGGGTCACAGAGAAACACAGCACCGCCGACAGGTGTTTAAACACCTTCTACCTCAACCCCCCCGTCCCCCATCGCAGGACACGTTCAGTAGCACAGAGAGACGCACCAGAACACAGAGGCAAATAACAAGGTAGAATTTCTAATCCGGACAATCAGCGAAAAGATCGCCTTACGGCTCAGACCACAACACAGCTGCGAGAGCGAGCTCAGCGCACGGCGGCTTATGAAACCGAATCCCCCGCGACGCCGCGGTATCAAACCGGGCTAAATTACAGCGAACACGACCCCCCTTCTCCCCCCCCCCCCCCCCCCCCCCCCCCCCCCTCCTCTGTGTAGAGAAGGATTATAATCTTGAGTCATCCTTTGAGTGGCTAAGACAGTCACCGCGGTAGGACTAATGATCCACGTGTTGACAACCTCCACTTTAAGCGGTGAGTCTCACCGGCCCCGCAGATCAATGGCACCTCTGTTCTCCTCCGCTCGCAAAACGGACACAACAGAGACTCTGCGATGGACAGGGTAGAAACAACATGCAGCAGGGGAAGAGGCCGTCATTATGTTTTGAATACATGTTTGAGCGACAGCGACGGAGACGGCGGTGAGGTCATGAGCAGACATGAACGGAGTCGACTCGAGTTGGAAAGAGTGTTCAAGGAGCACCCATCGATTACGCGTTGGCTCTGAGCTTTGCTGGGAGTTTGAATACAACCGTTACTCCGACGGCACCGCTAAAGACGACGTTCAGATGCACGAAGGACTCAAGGAGTGCGGGCAAAAACATGTGACTGCCCGTTGATAAGCGACGGGCAAACACAAGTCAACTGACTTCTCTCAGTTCTCCTGTAATTACGTTTGGGGAGGACACAGGGAGCATGTGAACAGAGACTCACGCAAACAATCAACGTGTTGACTGTATAACCCTGTTTACTCTCTCTCTATCCCTTTCTCTCTCTCTCTCCAGCAGCCATTTTCTTACCTTGATCTACGTGCATGTCGACGTTTGTGCGTTGAATTGAATTGAATTGGATTAATTGTTATTTAACTGCCCCTCATTCACGATGCGGCCAAAAGAACCGCAGTCGTCTTGATTTATTCGTACAATATCGGGGGGAAATTTTGCCAAAACTAATCACAAATAAAAACAAATAATACAGCGACACAGACATGATAAACAGTTGGTTAGAGGCAAATTTCTGAGCCCAACATGGACCAGTCCCTCCATGGCGCTCCCCACCACCACCTCTCCCTATCTAGGGGTAGTTTTACAGGCCCATCAGTGAGGAGGCTCGTGCAGGAGGCAGGTAGTGACCGGCCAATTTCCTGTCTGAGGAGGCGGTTCGGTCATAAACAGAAGAAGACTAGAAGAAGAGAGGAATGGCTGGAGGGGGAAGAGGCCTGTACGAGGAATGTATTCCGGACCTGGCGACTCCTCCTGTGGTTCACTTGGCTCACTCCCACGAGGATATGGACCAAGCATTAGCATTAGCATTAGCACTAGCATTATGCTACTGCTAACGCCAAGGCTAAAGGTAATGCTAACACTAATGCTAGTGTTAGCGTTAGCTTTTTTGGAATGCACTCTACCCGAGTGCATTGCATATTATTGAATTGTCCCGCTCTGTGGGGTTTGTCCTTGCGGCCAGCTCATGGAGGTTGTCACACATCCCGCATATTGTGTTTAAGGCAGAGCAATGACATCATCATGAAACGTACCGGAAATAAAAACGCGTCAATGACATCATCTCATGAACTCACGGTCCGACTTCATTAAGGAATGAAAGCACTAATGAGGAAGTGTTTATCATAAAGCATTCAGGATGGACCAGTGATGTAACTGGTAAAGGTTCCACTGTTCTAATGGGGAAACTGGATCCAGTGATGTAACTGGTAGAGGTTCCACTGTTGTACTGGGGGAATAAACAGTGATACCGTCCCTACCAGAGGATCTTGAGAACAGCCATACGTCTTTACAGTAATGAGGACTCAAAGATGCACTTAAAATAGCACGTATGTTTAGTTTAACACTATCTCTTTTTAGATGGATGGATCATCATCCTTGTCAAATGCTGCCCACGTTTCCTCATCAAAGAAGACTATCAATTTGCCAATCTGTAATACACTTGCCGTCCGTCCATTTGCCAATGACACTCCAAGCCAGATGGCGAAGCGCAGATTCTTCGTAAAAAGTAATTTACTTTACGAAGACACCGATAACCAATCGCAGGCCATAGCGCATCAAGGGACATCAACCGTCTCGGGTCGGAAGAGTGGTCGTTCAACAGCAGTTCCTACGTCACGGATGAACGAGGCTTCCGAGAGCCCCTGTTCCCCCTCGTCAGCCCAGTGACTCCAGAGCCTCAGCTGTGTTGGACCACTCTGGGCCGAGACCTCCTGCAGCACCGGAGTCAACGGCCGACACAACAAGTTGCGCGCCTCTTCTGCTCCGAGCATACCAGCGGAGGACTCTGAGGAGAAGGGGAGGAGCTTGCGGGTGGAGGTTGAGACGCGCTACAATAGATGCGCTGTTTGCGGCGTCTGTGGTCCCCCCTTCTCTCCTCCGCCCCCCCCCCCCCCCCCCCCCCCCCCCCCCCCCCCCCCCCCCCCCCCACCCCCCTCCCCCGCCCCATTCCGGAGAACGTGTGAAAACCCGCAGACCACTTCACGTTCCACGGCTGAGGATGGGACCACGCTCTGCCCACAAATTCCGTACACCCACACGCCGCCGCCGCCCCCGCCCCCCCCACCCCCCTCCAACCCCAAAACACAACGTTGCTTTGTCACATGGACAAAACCCAAAAACTGTGGAAGGACTTCTGGGAGTCCTGGCCTTCTCAAGGCTGAAGGAGAAGAGTCTTCGTCAACAGAGCTTAATTTATTACCAAAATAGTCTGGAATGGACTCAAAGCTTTATAAATAGGATTTCTGCTGTCGTCAATATTTTATGCAACGAAACTCAATCACGAGATCTCGTCTATTTCCGTGATCTAGGGACGGGGAGACACGAGACTGATATGGCGATATAACGTAAACACACACGTCACGTCGCATGTCAAGAGACATTGTTGGCATCGTTCCCGTCTGTCTAGCCCATTAAAAAGAATGCAGAAAAACACATCTAAATTGAGCTAGCGCGCGCGCTCTCTCTCTCTCTCTCTCTCTCTCTCTCTCTCTCTCTCTCTCTCTCTCTCTCTCTCTCTCTCTCTCTCTCTCTCTCTCTCTCTCTCTCTCTCTCTCTCTCTCTCTCTCTCTCTCTCTCTCCTCTCTCTCTCTCTCTCTCTCTCTCTCTCTCTCTTTAAGAGAACATGTTGGTCTTTATAAGAAGGCTTGTTGTAGAGCCTCTCCCTCCCTATCTCCCCCCCCCTCCCCCCCTCTCTCCCTCTGACATTGAAGCCATCCACCATTGCGTGACATCAGGCGGTAACTTGCAATAGAGCCTGCCTTTCTCTCCCCCTCGCCATCAACCGTTGCATGACATCAGCCGTCGACCACATGTGTCCGTGTGCGTGGCGTTTCAATCGAACCGCAGCGGTTCAACCGAGACCCGTCTATCCTGGGGTGTGGCTGGCCCTGCCTCCCACAGAGAGCTATTGTTCCGCCCCCAACCCCCGTCGCCTCCATCGCATATCTGCCCGATGACATCAGGCCCTTCCTGGTTCCTCGGCAGGGCCGCACAGACCCCCCCCCCCCCCCCCCCACACAGGGCAGGACGTAGCGTCTCACCCCCAAGCGAGGTCAGGTTGACCCGTGGGTCGCGAGGCGGCCCAGTGACGGATTGTAAACACGTTTACACATCACAATGGTCAGGCTGGGTCCGGGAAAGTTAAAAATGGGACTCTTGACAAAGTAGCTAAAAGCCCCAGTGTTGGTCATCAGGGGCAGGTGCCGACCACGCCTCCTGCCCCAGAGTTCAGAGACACATCAGGGGTGGGGTGGGGGGTGGGTGGGGGGGTTGGAAGTCCCCTTCGGTCAAGAGTCGGGGGGGTTGGTAGCAGGGAGGGGGGGGGGTTCAGGGGTCATGAACGTGCTGGTGGCTCCACGGTTCCTAGGCAGATCAAAGGCAAGGGCTGTGGCGGCAGTGAGACCCCCCCCCCCCCCCACCCCACACACCTCGCCCCCCCAAAAACCACCACCAGCCCCACACCTCCGCCCCTCAAAACCCGGGCCCAGGGGGGCTGCTGGTGAAACAGCAGGGGGCCGGCGGTTGGCAGGAAGTCAGCCACTTCCTGCCAGCGGGCCCACATGCCTGCATCTGGTTCTGGGTCGGCCCCCCGCCCCGCTGCAGGCAGGACTCTGGGCGTCTTCCAGGGCCCCCGGGACCCCCGACTCAGGCTGGGCCAGAGCCAGGCCCGTGTGCACTGAGCTGGGGCCCGAGAGAGGGGGCGCGCGTGGACCCCGAGGAAAGGTTGTGTTACGCAAGCGCCTGATTGGTGCAACTTATTAACACGTATAAACTTTGCGACTTTGCCAATAAATACCTCCATCATGAAGGGGGTTTTTCATACGACCAAGATCCTACATTCATAAAGATCATTGATTAGCATTGATTACTGCACTTATTACTTAAACACTTATTACTTAAACACAAACATGGGAAAGCAGGATTTAGTTACTATGCAACAAATAGCTGGAATAAACTCCCAGAGGAGGAAGACTTGCCCCAACTCTGAGCACCTTTAAAACAAGACTGAAGACTTTTATGTTTGCTATAGCTAGTTTGCTATAGCTAAATCTTAAATACATTACACTTTCTAAAAAGCTTTTTTTAACTTTGCCTTTATTTTCCATTTAATACTAAAATGCCTTTTTAACTTTCTATTTTACCATTTCTTTGCATATATTTTTCTTTTACTTATCTATTATTTTATTGTATGACAATGTTTATATGTGAAGCACTTTGAGTCTGCCTTGTGTATGAAAAGTGCTACATAAATAAAGTTGCCTTGCTTAATAAAGCTGCTTGTGCGAATAAAGCCTCTGTCCGCTCACTGTGTAACCCCTACCTGATCCTCAACAAACTGTCCCTGCATTTTACTGTCTAACTAATTGCTCATTAATAAACTGTCGCTGCATTCAGTGTCAAAACCCCTACATGCTCCTTCAAGTGTCTCTGTATTCATTGTCTAACACGCAGAAGAAACCGCATGAATAGTGGGTTTAAACACAAGACTATAACTCCAGAGTGTCTCCGGCTCCGGTGTACCCCTGAACTCGTTCTCCAGGGGCCCCGTGGGTGTTGTGGAATGGACGGCCGGGGCCCAGGAGCCACAGTGGGAGGCTCGCTGTGTGCGGTCTCTCTGTGGAGTCTTAAAACACAACCCGGCGAACAGCGGACGACCTCAAACAAACGGCGCAGTGCGCGTCTCACGCAGCGGTTACGGAAAATACCCCGAGACACTACGAGGACACGTCTCTGGGGCTGCGGCTCTGATTCTGCCCCGTCCAGCGGACCCACCGTGCCCACGAGCGGGTAGATGAAGCCCGCCCCGATGCTGGCCCGTACGGTCCTGATGGGCAGGGTGAAGCCCGTCGGCGCCCCCTTCTTGTCGGGCATGTGGGACAGGGACAGGTGGGTCTTGGCCATGCAGATGGGGAGCGAGCGGTAGCCCTGTGTGGAGGAGAGCAGGTCACGGTCAATGACAGGGACAGACACACACACACACACACACACACACACACACACACACACACACACACAGAAAGACACAAACAGAAAGAGACAGACAGACAGACAGACAGACAGACAGACAGACACGCACACAGAAAGAGACTCACACAGACACACACACACACATAGGCTAACACGCACACACACATAGGCTAACACACACACACACGTGTGTAAATAAATGCATAAATGCTTTTATCCTTTAAATCTTTAAGAGCCGGTAGGGTTAAGGCCTCTTGGACCATTGTGCTGGGAGTCAAACCCATTGACTCCCCTACGGCCCCCCCAGCCTCAGACAGATGGTCCGTGGGACTCCTCAGAGAGTCGGTCAGTTTGGCGCGCGGGGGGGGGGGGGGTCGCGACCTCACCTGCTGCTGTAGGTCTGGATCTCCGCCTCCGCCTGCGGGGACAGGGCGATGTCGTCGGCGCCGTACACCTTCTGGGCAATGGTCCGGATCTTCTCCACGATGGGCATCTGGGGCGGGGGTGGGGGGGGGGGGGGAAGGGGAGACAGGTCAGCCTCAGACGGACGTTCAGACGCTACGGCGCAGAGCACACCCGTCTGTGATCCTCCATCCTAGGCTTGGACTGCAACGCGATGGACAATGGCAACGTTGATTATAGCAACAAAACCGTACATCTACATTTAGGGGCATTTGCCAGACGCTTTTATCCAAAGCGACTTACAACCATTCAGACGCACACATCCAGCGTGAGGCGGCTCGCTCGGGGACACCTTGACGCTGCAAAGAGGAGCCGGGGATCAAACTAGCAACCTTCCGGTTACAAGTCAACCCGCTCTACCTCCTGAGCTGCAGCCGTGCAGCTCAGGAGTCAACCATGCAGGGCGACAGCCAGCTCGCCAGGAGCAGTCGGGGTCAAGTGTCCTTGCTCAGGGACACAATCGACACTCGGCTAGGAGGAGCCGGGGATCGAACTACAAGTAGTGAAGTAAAGGTTCTCAGAAAACACAAACGGAAACAGGTGACCCAGGAAGACACACAACTGCTCTGCCGAAGACGACCCCGATCCTCTCCTCATACAAAAGTATGAAAAAGGTAAAAAAAAATAACATTCATCTAACTTAATTTTATTATTACTCATCTTTATTTACTTTATCTTGTATGGTTGCTGCTATGCGACTGTTGAGCATCCAAGCCTAAGGATTGTGCTCTTGTGTAATCGTTCAATAAGATAGTAATAAATAATGTTCATTATTTATTATTATCCAACCCAGAATCGGAATGCGTGAGCCAGCACAAAAGACACCCCTCTCCATGGCAGTCTCTCCTGCTCCGAAGCCCGAGAGCGCCCAACTCGATTAGCGACCTGAAGTTCCCCTCCTTAACCCCCTTAGAGCAGCGAACCACCCGCCGCCACTTCCTCCCCCTAATGCTAATGTCATCAGGCCGGCGCCATTACTTTAAACACGTTAGGGCGCCGGGGCGCCTGACCAGAGGGGGCCGCGTCAAGCCTCCCGCCTCGACACTCCCTCCCCCCCCCACCCCCCCCCTCCATGTCAACGCGTTTCACCGGAGCCTCCGAGACAAGACTCTCAGTCCAGGGGTGGGCGGTGGGACGCTTGGAGAACGTTGTGGCGTCACGGCGTGGCGGCCCGCGTTAGACGGAGCTAACTAACGAAACAAGCTTCGCTGCACACACTGTAAACCGATTCAATTGTGTTAAAAAAAATGAGTGTTTGTATACACACAAACACACACACACAAACACACACACACACACGCACACGCAACGCGCGTTTCTGCAACTACTCCGTCAAAGATTGACTGTTAAATAATCAGCAAGGTAACAAGGTCACGTTAACACATGCCATCCCCTACCACAGACCCATGTCCTTGATATGATCTCATCAGGCCGAGAGGCACACATCCTGAGTTTAAGAACGCGTAAAATGCATCCTTTCGTTCCATGAAGCAGCGGTAAAAAAGTGGCTCTCGATGTCACAGGGGCGAGGGGGGGGGGGGGGGTGAGGGGGGGGCGAGTTAATGAGTGGCAGTTAGGAGACCCGGACCCGGTTTAAGAGGAGGAGACGCCCTCCCCAGCTCGGACGCCCATCAGGGGCGCTGGTTCATCTGGGGGAGGTTGACCATGGCTGCCCGTGGTTCCTCTGCCGTTAAAACTAAACTCGAGGGGGAACTAGGCGATGGTAAACAGCCTTTAAGTGCGCTGCGTGGAAGAGTAAGAAGAGCGCGCCTAGGGGCGTCCCGAGTGTACGGTGGAAAGGCATCAGGTCTGAACGCTTAAGACGCTATGGAAAGCCTTTAAGATGCCTTCTGCTTGTGGCGGCTGAACGCGGTACATAAAAAAAGGCACTCAAAGCATCTGTTGATTGAATGAAGGTGAATGCAATACGGGAACCCCTTCCTATCTCTCTCTCCATAGAGAGATAGATAGATGTCCACCCGTCTGGGATTTAGAGTCTCGATAGCTTAGTGTACTTTCTTTTACATTGAAAACAACTGCTTAGGTAAATAGGTAATTAGGGATTACATGAGAGCATGTCCAGGGTTAGAAATGTATGACTTTATTGACCAGACCGTCAGTTCATCCGTCCACTAGTTCATGCTTCACAACCTTGTGATGCCGTTAATATACACGTCCCTGTAGATTGAATCACTCTACTGCACACTTGGTGATTAGAAGTCGTTTGCTCATGGTTAGGAATGAGTAGGCAGTCAAAAACAAATGTGTTTGCTAAATTTAATCATCAATTTAGCAAAGGGGAGGGTCAAAGCATGTAGAGGTTATTCCTATTACAATTTATTCTTCCTAAAATTGACGACATTTTGGTGTTTCTGGATGGGTTTTCTTTTTCACAGAATCTCCTTTCTTTCACATTTCCACCACTTTTCCATTTTTTGTGATTTTCTTTTATCTACCTTTTCAGGAGCACCCCCTTGCAGTACCACTAGTGGCACCCGTACCCCCATTTGAGAACCCCTGCTCTACCGTACCGGTACTGTACCCAGGCCCGGTGTACCCCTTGTGTCACACACACACACACACACACACACACACACACACACACACACACACACACACACACACACACACACACACACACACACACACACACACACACACACACACACACACACACACACACACACACACCAACCTCGGTTTCGTACAGGAACTGGAAGCGGCTGGGCGCGGCGCTGGCCTCCTTGACGGCGCGGGCCAGCTCCACCGAGCCGCGGCCCCCCAGGGCCCAGTGGTGGCAGTGGGACGGCCGCCCTCGCCCCGCCCTCCAGGGCCAGCCGGCACACCAGCGCGATCTCCGCCGCCGTGTCCGTCCTGCGAACGGACGTCAGAGGGGGGGGACGCTCGTGAATGCATTCACACGGCGCTTTTCTAAACCGGTGGCCGCTCGAGGCGCTTTGATAGCGTCGCCTCACATTCAGCCATTCACACACCGACTGCGGCGTCAGCCTGGCGAGGCCACAGCCCGATCGCCGGGAGCAGTCAGGGTGAGGGCGTCTCGCTCAGGGACACCCCGACGCTCAGCTAGGAGGAGCCGGGGGGAATCGAACTAGCAACCTCCCGGTTCCCAGATGACCCAAGCCGACCCAGAGTGAGGCCGTGTATGTTTGAGTATGGATTTATTCTTTAGGCGATGAGAGGAAACAAGGTAAGGTCAAAGGTGAGCTAGGACCCCGATATTATTATCTTTTTTTATCAATGGTTTCAACAGAAGGGTGTTGGCTGGCAGGTGTGTGTGTGTGTGTGTGTGTCGGTCTTGGCGGGGGGGCTCTTTCGAGTTCCTACTTGAAGACGTTGAGCGCCACCACCACAGGCACACCGAACAGGTGCGCTATCTCGATCTGCTTCCTCAGGTTGCTATGGCAACCGCCCGTCACCAGGCTCAGGTTCTGCAGCGAGAGGAGGAGGAGGAGGAGGAGAAAAGAACGTAAAAAAGACACATTAGGAGCCGGAAACAGGACAAGGTGTTTGAGCAGAGTCCCATCGGCCGCGGGCCCCAGGCCTTCAGCCGCCACAACAGGATGTCAGCGCTCGTAAAAAAAAAAAAGAGAGAGTTAGAGTGTGTGCATGTTGGTGTGTGTCAAAGTGTGTGTGTGTGTGTTTGTCAAAGTGTCTGTGTGTCAGTGTGTCAAAGTGTGTGTGTGTTTGTGTCAAAGTGTGTGTGTGTGTGTGTGTGTGTGCACACTATGTAGGGAAGAGAACAACCAGGAAGAGAAACCAGGGAGAGGAAGCAGGAGAGCTCTGGTCAGAAGATCTACGACCCGGTGCCTGCTCCAAGGCAGCGGAGACGGGCGGGTCCGGCAGCTTGCGGACGGATGATTAATCCATCTGTGTTATGAGCGTGTTCCTCTGATGCGGTGCTTGTGTAGGGGGCTTGGCGCTCGGACAGACCGCCATGTGCAAAGCGTGTTGCTCTCCAATAACTTTGCCGTCCGTGTAATATTGAGCAGGGCTCCCTGGCGGGGGGCCAGGGGCGCATCACACGCCACTCTGCAGCAGCTGGTCTTCTGCTGACCACAGTAATCCAATAGTGTGCGTCTGCGTCTGCGTGTGTGTGTGTGTGTCATTGCGTGTGCGCGTGTGTGTGTCATTGTGTGTGCGCGTGTGTGTGTCAGAGAGTGTGTGTGTCAGAATTTGTGTCTCTGCGTATATCTGTGTGCGTGCCTCCGTCTCTGCGTGTGCGTGCCTCTGTGTGTGTATCTCTGTGTTTGTGTCTGTGCGTGTGTGTTTTTATGTGTGTGTGTATCTCTGTGTTTGTGTCTGTGCGTGTGTGTCTTTATGTGTGTGTGTGTGTGTGTCTTTATGTGTGTGTGTGTGTGTCTTTATGTGTGTGTGTGTGTGTGGGTGTGTGTGTTTGTGTCTTTATGTGTGTGTGTCTTTATGTGTGTGTGTGTGTGTGTGTGTGTGTGTGTGTGTGTGTGTGTGTGTGTGTGTGTGTGTGTGTGTGTGTGTGTGTGTGTGTGTGTGTGTGTGTGTGTGTGTGTGTGTGTGTGTCTCTCTCTCACAGCCAACAGGCCCAGAGCAACCAGGCCGTTCAGATCCAATAAACGGGCTTCCCGGATCCCTTCTCTCTCGGTCCTTCTGGTTCTGGTTACACCACTCACAATTAACTTATACCTAACGTAGTGCACGCACGTGTGCACGTGTGTGTGTGGTTGTGCTTCTCCACGCTTCGTTATTTGCTCAGCTGAACCTGCTTGTGAAACCACTGATTCATGCCAGATATGGACACGAGCCCAGACACACACACACACACACACACACACACACACACACACACACACACACACACACACACACACAACACACACACACACACACACAGCTTCAATGTGCTCCGTTAATCAGGTCACTGCTGCTAACCACAGGGATGGTGTGTGTCCGAGTACGCCTGTGTGTGGAAGACAAAACGCAGCCGATGCCTGTAATCGATGGTCGACAAATCCAGATGGTTTTCCCCTCTAGAAGGACTGAAGACGGGGGATGCAACGGGTCCATATCCTGGTCGCCAGGTCGTTGGATTTTTCACACTACTCTTTATTACTAGACCCTTTATTACTTTGTTATGTTGGTTGTGTTTAAGAGAAGATATAAGGGTCTGTGTGGGTGTGCAGTGCGCGTGTGTGTGTGTGTGTGTGTGTGTGTGTGTGTGTGTGTGTGTGTGTGTGTGTGTGTGTGTGTGTGTGTGTGTGTGTCTCACCTCGTCGATGTACTCTCTAGGAAGAGGTGACCCTGCAGAGACCTGAACACAAAAGACTCAGCGTCACAACGATGTCCAGGTCGTTCTTCAATCTTCTACTTCCTGTTCCAGCACCGTGCTGCTGCATGTTGCCTCCAGGACCCCCGCCTGACCCGGGACCCCCCCCAGGACTCACATTGGGACCCCCCGCCGTGCATCTTGAGGGCCCGGACGGTGGCGACCAGGACCACCGCGCTGGGCCGCAGCCCGAGGCGCGGGCACTTGATGCTGAAGAACTTCCTCCATCCCGATGTCGGCTCCGAATCCGGCCTCCGTCACTTAGGGACACACAGAACAACGCCTCCGTCACTTAGGGGACACACAGAACAACGTCTCCGTCACTTAGGGGACACACAGAACAACGCCTCCGTCACCGAGGGACACAGGACAACGTCTCCGTCACCGAGGGGACACAAAACAACATCTCAGTCATCGAGGGACACGCAGAACAACGTCTCCATCAGGCGCTGGGGTAAATAATATAATATCATATAATATATATTATCGAGGCCCAGAGCTGGGCGCGCCTCCGGCTGTTATTGTGGACCCTCAACGACGCGATGGGTTCTCCGACTTCTCTGGTACTTCGACAACAAGTAAAGACTTGCACTGGTGGTTATCTCGGCTTTGGTTTCGAATGAATTGGCGGCCTCCTCCTTGCGAGTGTTTTAAGTGTGAATAATCGCTTAGCTTTTTGAGGTGAACGCACAATAAAATCGAGTCAATGAAGTTAACTCGGGAGTGTGCACGTACACACCGTATTCAACGAGACGGACGGCAGGTTACGACCGCAGTCAAGTGGGGCGTTCCTAAAACAAAAGGCTGTACGGAATTCCACCTGAGCGGGGGTCAAGTGTGCAGGAATGTCAAGTAGGGGCATCACGTGCGGACGGGCCGAACTTCCCCTCGTCCTGATCCGCTGGGAGCCAGACTGACGTCACGGCAACCAAGGAATTGTAAACACAGGCATGCGCTCCGGGGCGGAGATCATCACAGTCCCGGGTTTAGCCGTCTGAGTGGAGGTGGTCTACAGTGAGACCCTCCATCAGCTCAGACTTTATTATGGGTCGTCAAAGGTTCAAACAAAGTTCCTCGAAGAAGGCAGAGGGCCTCCGACACGGCCTGCTCAAGACCTCAACCTCCTGAACAGAGGAGTAGAGCGGAGAGCCAAGCCTGGAGAACATCGGGAATAGCTTGTGTATGTTGAATACACAAGCTATTGTTGAAAGAATTGCTCAATACGACAACATTGAGCAAGCAGGAAACCGAAACAAGAGCAAATGCTCTCAATGATCGGTACTGAATAACTTAGATTCCCCCGCCCCACTCATAACACGAGAATACTTTGCATTGCATAACCATAACCCTATTCTATTTCGAAACTAGCTTTTCTCAATTGCTGGCATGATTCATGTCGTATCCATTATCTCCATACTTGTGTCTCTGCAGCACCAAGAGGCCAGTTTTGACATCATCTTCCCCATCGCAAGCCCACTCTGTGGGGGTAGTTTGATCCGTGAGACAGGGTATGTGGATCTGAGGGCGAGGGGAAGAGGTGACAGTCTGGCCTGTTTTACCGTCATGTGTGGGGGTTGAAATTAAGGGAAATTAAACCTGGCTTGTGTCAACGTCAAACTGTGGCACGTGTGGATGGATCTTCGTCAGAGGAGAGCAGAACGCCATCTCAGCTGCTTAAAAGGGTTTGTAATGACCTCATGAGGACACGATGCCAGGAAGCAGGGCAGGAAACATTAATGTGCTGATGAATGTGATTGATGGGGGGGTTCAATTTAGTTTTCTTGGTGGGCGTAGTTCTTCTAATCTATTGACTGTAGCATGAGGCCTGTACATTTATTTGAAGTCAAAGTGATTTGTGTAATTTGTCTTCGGCTAAAACAATATTAAGCTCAAAACATGTGGTTCCCTAATTCATTTTCAATGTTTAAATTCCTTGTACTGTGGAATTGCTGTGATGCCAAACGCGAGATGATTCACTGGAACCATGAATGGTTTGACTTTACGGTGTTGAATGTGTATCACGTTGATGACAGGCGAGCATCGAGTTAAACTCGATACTGTGTCAAGAGGATAACATTTAAATGAGATTTGTACACATGAAGCTCAACACTAAACACGGACTGAACATGGTGTGAACGACAGGCCAACACATGGCGTCAAAAGAGCAAAACAAACAAACATTGGAGAAATGAATCCAATATGGGAACAGAGAGAGACAGAGAGACAGAGGGGGAGACAGAAAGAGAGGGGGGGAGACAGAGGGAGAGGGAGAGAGGGAGAGACCGAGAAAGAGAGAGGGGGAGATGGAGAGAGAGAGAGAGAGAGAGAGAGAGAGAGGGGGAGACAGAGAGAGAGAGGGGGAGACAGAAGAGAGGGGGGGACAAAGAGAGAGCGAGAGCGACAGAGACAGAAAGACAGAGACAGAGACAGAGACAGAGAGAGAGAGAGAGAGAGAGAGAGAGAGAGAGAGCGAGAGAGCAAGACATAATGGAATCAAAAATAGGGTGAACAAATTACAAAAAGGTACAGGGTGAACTAACAGAGGTTGGGGGGGGCGCGCTGAACGCCAGACGAGGCCATGGCAGTCCAAAGGGGCCGAGGCCGGCCTGGGCCTGAGCGACGGCGTTGACGTGAACCAGGCGCAGTGTGCGGTTTGGAGCGCGTTCGGGCGGGGCGCCCTCGGATCAGAACAGCGCCTGTTTTAGATCAGCCAGCAACAAGTGGAGCCGGGGGAAGAGAGGCCAGGAATGTGTCCGAGACGTGCGTTTGGCCGCAGAGGGCTATGAGAGGATCTTGTTAGGCTCTCTGCCGCGTCTCTCCCACCGTTCCCCGTACAGACACTGACGCCTGGCCGGTGAAATGTGTCTCAGTCTTTATTAGAGCGCTTATTGGATGCGTGGAAGGCTAAGATGGAGTCCGACCGCGTGTGTTTGAGAGAACCGACGTAGTCACTATGTGATGAGAGGGTACTACGTCAGGAAGTGTTTGATTTAATGAGCCCGACCCTCCCGAATGAAACAAAGAGGAATCTTAAAGCCCTTCGGGTGCTAATGGGAACCACTTGTTTCCCCATTGTGTGTGTGTGTGTGCGTATGTCTGTGTTAGTGTGTGCTCGAGTTTGTGTTTGTGTGTGTGTGTGTTTCCCTGTGCATTTGCACGCGTACGTGCTTACGTGTTTATCTTGGGGGTGCGTGTGTGGCTTCAATCGTCCGGACCATTGGGTCGGGAGGACAGCCAAGGGGGGGGGGGGGGGGGTACTGTCGTGGATGGGTGGGAAGGTGGGGTTGGGGGGGGGGGGGGGGGGGGTCGAGAGGTAACTATCGGCCAGAGTCCTGGTGTCAGCGCCACCGCCAGCCCAAACAATAACACAGCAGGGTGGAACCCAGGCCGTGTGCACGCTGCCCTCGCCTCACACACACACACACACCCAACCCTTTCCCTGGCACGACCTCCACAAAGACGACCCATTGGGGGTGTGTGGGAGGAAGCGGGGGAGCGTCGTCTTTTAAAGGGGTGCGTGGGATTTGCCGACGAGCGCCGTTTGAAAACCTCAACCTTTTTCCCTGTGTTTTAGTGACATCACAAGCGGGCGTGTCCACCTAGACGTACGCTGCATAGATCCAATAGGTCCACCAGCCTACCCGGTGGATCGCAGCAAAACGTTGCTCATCTATCCATCGATCCCCTAGGTGGACACGCCCACTTGGTGGACACGCCCACTGACATCACTGAAACACAGTAAAAAATAAAAAATAAGGCCGACTTCCAAAACGGCTCGGATGCAACAGCACCCCTTTAAAAGACCACGCTCCCCCCAGTTCCGGTTCCCAGGGGTCGTTTGCGTGGGGACGCTCCCTCAAAGCCAAAGGTGGCTCCGCACCTCGCCGGGGGATCGGGGCGTCTTCAGCCCCGCTGCGGTATATGCGTCTCGGGTGACGGCCCTGTGGGAAGCGCAGCGCTCTGGACTGTTTATCGCGAGGGGCGGAGATGGGGGAGGTGGGCTTATCGCGGGCCCGGCCTGTGAGGGATGCAGGAATCTCACACATCTGGCACGCAGTACACATTCCCTAATGGGTAACCTGGCCGGGCCCCGGCCCCTCTCTCTCTCTCTCTCTCTCTCCCCCCTACTCCTCAAACATTTGTAGAATCTGGAGAGCTGGATTCCAGCTCTGGAATCACACACACACCCTGCACTAATAGTGGGAGGGGAGGTGGCACACGCACACACACACACACACACACACACACACACACACACACACACACACACACACACACACACACACACACACACACACACACACACACACACACCCCTCTCTCTCTCTCTCTCTCTCTCTCTCTGTGTGTGTGTGTGTAGTCCGGGTTCACTGAGAGTTCAGGGTCCTCTGTGGCCGCGAGCGGTTTGGGAACGCCACACAAACGCGAACACTGTAACGACGGCGGGTGGCGCGACCGTACCGCAACATTGACCGAGGAAAGGAGTATTGACTCAAGCCCCTGGTACGTTGACTTAGCGGTAAACAGGCTCAGTCGAGCAGGGACGCGGGTGTTTGGACAAGACGGCAGCGCAGGCGGAGGGAAAACATGAAATATCGTTGCGCTGGGTCATCGTTTGGATTCTGTGAATGATCAACATTACAAAGAGTCGTGGTGAGCCGGGCCCCGGCGGCCATTACTCTACCAAGGAGCGGGAGGGAGGGAGGGAAGGGATGAAGGGACTGAGGGGAGGGAGAGAGGGGAGAGATGGAGGGAGGAGAGGGGGGATGAAGGGACTGAGGGGAGGGAGAGAGGGGAGAGATGGAGGGAGGAGAGGGGGGATGTAGGGACTGAGGGGAGGGAGAGAGGGGATGGAGGCAGGGGAGGGATGAAGGGAGGGAAGGGGAGGGAGAGAGGGGATGGAGGCAGGGGAGGGATGAAGGGAGGGGAGGGATGCGATGCAGTGGAGGGATAGGGTGAGGGACGGAGGGAGGAACAGAGAGAGAGGGGAGGGAAGGGACAGAGAGACGGAGGGGAGAGGGGGGTGGGGAGGAACCGTGCAGCATGGTTCCTCAAAGGTGGAAGAGGAGGCAGGGCCGGTTCTCTGCATACCTCAGAGGCAGGTGACCAACACTGCACATACCCCCCCCTCCCCCCTCCCCCCACCCCTCAGCCGAGTGTTTATCCCCCCCCGTGTTGTGAAACCCAACGCTGGGCCGTCGCCCCTCCCCGGAGCCCCCGCAGTGACAGGGGGAAGCGAAGCCACGCTCGACCGCGGCGTCGACCGTTCTCCCTGTTTTTCTGTCCCCGTATACAAAAACACCCCGACATGAAACGCATCACTCCCCGCACTCTGTCCAACACATGGCACGACCGAGACGAGATGCCACGCCCCAGGGAGTACACACACACACACACACGAGACGCCCTAACCAAAAGACCACTTCTTCAAACCAGAACTCTTCCAAACACACACACACATACCGCGCATTCCTGGGCGGTCGACGTGAATGAAGAGAGGAGGGGGGGGGGGGGGGGGGGGGAGAGATGGAGCGATACCGCTGGGAGGGGGCGGGCGGGCGGGCCTTCGCATTGAGGGGATTAGCCTTACTCTGAGGCATTCCTGGAGCTCTTAAGGAGTTATTCATCTGCTTCCTTCCTCCCTGCGTCCTCCTCCTCCCCTCTGTGTGTGTGTGTAATCTTGCAGGCACTTTCGAGGAAGTTCCTGCCCGGCCAGGTGGAAGGCCTGGGCAGCTGGAGACGGGAGCCAATCGACAGCCACAGCCAGGGACAGAGGTAGAGCACCACCGCCAATTAGAGGAGAGCTCTAGAACGACCTCGAATTAGAGGAGAGCTCTAGAACCTAATCCAATTAGAGGAGAGCTCTAGAACCTAATCCAATTAGAGGAGAGCTCTAGAACCTAATCCAATTAGAGGAGAGCTCTAGAACCTAATCCAATTAGAGGAGAGCTCTAGAACCTAATCCAATTAGAGGAGAGCTCTAGAACCTAATCCAATTAGAGGAGAGCTCTAGAACCTAATCCAATTAGAGGAGAGCTCTAGAACCTAATCCAATTAGAGGAGAGCTCTAGAACCACCTCCAATTAGAGGAGAGCTCTAGAACCACCTCCAATTAGAGAACAGTTCTAGAACAACCTCCAATCAGAGGACAGCTCTAGAACCACCTCCAATTCGAGGAGTTCTAGAACAGCCTCTAATTAGAGGAGAGCTCTAGCACTGCACCCAGGTAGAGAAGAGTTCTAGAACCACATCGATAGCAGAAAAGTTCAAGAAGCACAGTCACTCAGTTAGGGCCTAGCTCTAGAACCCCAACCAGGGACCGGAGGGTTTTACAACCACGGCCAGAAGCAGGCGACCACCACAGGTTTTCAGTAGCGAAATGAGGTGCACCAGAGTTTACGGCAGGAGACACAGGTCCATTATGGTGTGTGACTGAGTTTGATATCTCGGGGTCCATTGTGTGTGTCAAGACGCCCAGACTGAGACCCTGGCCCCATCTTGCCAGGGGCCTGTGTCAGTATGTACATTCGTTTCTATTCTTTAATTGACATTCTTCACGAACTCACCCACAAAGCCGTCGCGTCCCACCAGCTTGAGAGCCAGCTTGTCTGCCAGCACCGACGAGTTGCCATGGGCGATGTTGGCGAAGGGCCCGGCGTGGACAAATACTGGTGTACCCTGCAACAATGATATGAAAAGACACACAAACGCATCAACCACACACACACACACACACACACACACACACACACACACACACACATAAGTGGGCAAAGAATGAACAGCCAAGGGGTCCTTTAGACACAAAGCGAACATTCCTGTGTTTCTCAGCCTCCCTTCCTTGCAAAGCCCTCAGGCTCAATATTCAAGTGGTAGAGCCCCGTGGACTACAACTTGTTTGGATGAACACTGGGTTCGGGTTAAAGGTGTAGTACTTGGCCGCAAAATATGGTCAACATGATGAGGCTTCCTAAATGGCAGTGATTTGCTTAGGCCTTAATCCTCCAAATGTTTTTACTGGGGGATAAAGTTCTCCAAAATGGGTTCCTGCAAGGACTGCCAAGATTCACTTGTTTTAATAAGATCATGTTACCATCTAACAAGATCGGTTGAAATACATAAAAAAAAAAAAACGTACAATCGCAACCTGATCCTATTGAATAGGGCAAGTTAAAAGGCCAAAATCTATTTATTTTTTTTGAAAACAGCTCTGACCAAGTGTTGCAGAATATTTCTGTGACATATTTGACAAGATAGTAGAAAGTTATTCAACACTTAAAATATATAAAATACAAGATGTAGGCTCCTTCCGGCAGACATGATTTTCCAGAGTTTTTTTTTCCTATTGGATGCTCGAATGTGACAGGGGCTTTGATAACATTTGTTGACGTTTTCTAAAACCTTCACTACTGTCCAGACTGCTCGGATCTCATCCTTCTTAACTTTATGTTCAACATTTTTTTTAACTCATACTCATTAGGATGTTACGTTTATTCGGTAGTTATTTGTTTTCTATAATCATTACTTCATGCGTCAGAAACCCTTTGTGCAACAGGGCATGAAAGGCCTGAGCTAAACTCATTAGCTGGCCTGAGGATCCGGCCTGCATAATGCAGCAGGTGGTGGGCACTTGAAGACTGAACCATTCCCAAACCACCAAGTAGCATGCGCCTCCCCTGGGTTTGATACGAAGCCAAGCGGGCCAAGACGGACAAACCGAGGAGGGGGAAACTGGCTTTGATACGAGCTGAACCCCAGCAAAAGGAGAGGCAGTAAAGTGTTCCATCAAGTAATGGGGACTTTGATTTCTAGCGTAGTAATCCAGCCGGGCAGTACAGAAACAGTAGGTCAAAACACACCCATTTGAATCATAAAACCAGGGCTTTGTAATGCCTTGACGTAAACCAACCGGGGTCTTGAGGGTTGTAAACCGCAGGGTGAAGAATGGAAGTCAGGTTTAACGTCACCAGGGTGAATCAGGATGTGGCAACCGACGAATGGAGCGGAAAAAAGTAACGGGGGAAAAAAAGTGAACTAGGGCAGACTTTGGCACAGCCTGAGGTTGTCACATTGTGAGAAACATCTTTGACACCGTTCCTCTGTCCCAACGGAAAGTGGGCCGATGTCACGCACGTCGTGACTTCAGATGCGTGTCCTTTTCACTCTTTCCCCAGCGTCATCCGGAGGACGTGGAGTCAACGAGAGGGGAGAGGTTGTTTTGTTTTGTTGGGGAAGAGGAGATGAGGAGGGGGGGGCCCATGGGATAAGGTACGACAGGAAGGTGGAGGTCGTTTCATCCTGTCCGTTTCCTGATCATCCTTCTCTCTCTCTCGCCGCTCACTCACCCGGCGCAGGAGAGAGAGAGAGAGAGAGAGATCGGTTTCAGCATGGCCGCTCTTCCCTCAGTGTGGATATACTGTAGGGCGGTCACAGCGCAGAGGCCAAACCTTAATCTTTACAGAGAAGCTCATGAGTCAACTTACTTCTCACCGTTAATTCACGTTTCGAAGGCTTACCGTTTCATTGAGTTTAGCCCCAATTTGCGCAGCAATTTTTTCACCCCATGTTTTTAATGATAAATGAAGGCAATGTCGACAGGCAAAATTGGTAATCAATAATGTTTGGGTCATAATTAAAAACGTTATGACACATGTGAGTCCTAGGACGAGACCAGATGAGAATCACCGGTCTATAGCAAGTCTTACTGTGGGTTAAGATTCAAACTGCTCTTCCTACCCAGAATGCCGAGCAATTGCACCAAAATATGGCACAAATAACTGCAGCAGACTCCGCACTGAGTTAGCGTCTTCGCTCGTGTTTGTCCATGACCACATCAGTCCCAGATGGGCGGGGGTTCGGTGCATCAGGACGCCGCAGAGAGAAAGTGCTGGAAAGTGCCAGGAAATGCGTCTCTCTCTCTCTCTCTCTGGGCTACAGTGTATTAGATTGAAGAGATACCAAACATCTGTTCTTGATTGAGCACTCACATGAACTCCGAGTAGGGTTTACACAGCGAGAAATCAAGGCAAGTGTTTGTTTATCGAACATGAAACACGATACGCTGTTGTTTCAGTCATTGGGACTCTGGAGAGGGGGGGGGGGGGGCAGATCTAGAGATTAGCGCAAAGTGGAAAAGCAACAATATCTACATGTATTAAGATTGAATATTGGTTCAATCTTTGTTGTTCAAATAAAACACCAATAGCTTGCAGGTATGGTAAACCTGCTCTGTGTTTTAGTTGAAGCCGCAGGGCCACATGTCACAGCCCTGGAATGCATGGGACTACAATCGGCACTATTTACTGTGTGAGCGTCACTCAACAGTCAGGGTTTACATCTGCGGAAACAACAACGCTGTCTTCACTGGCTTGTCATTAGACAGCTCCTAAACCCCGACGGCATGTATATAAACATACACATCTTTTGGACTGCCCACTGGTTTGTGGGTGTGTGTGTGTGTCTGTGATCGTGCGAAAACTGTGTTCCATCTTTCTAAGCGACGGAAGAAGACTTCAGGTTCAAGTCCCTACTGCCAAGTATATCAAAGGGGATTTTTTCCCTTTTTAATCACAACATGGATATAGTAATCCTGCCGGCTTACACAAGGAAATCTGGGATCGACAAGGTTTCATAACAGGGTCTAAAACACATAAAAACAATCAAATCTTGTCCCTGGAAAGTACCATTGGGTCCCTAGAAAGCTGCTGCCATAGAACACAAACAATCACATGGGAGACCCAACCAAAATAATCCTGGGCCCATCAACAGCTCACCCATGCGAGACTGGGAAACGAACCCGGGTCCTTTTTCTGAACCAAAGGAACTAGTCCATAGTGGCCCTGCCATGGCCAAAGCCACAGACCCCCCCCCCACCCCGGCAGGATGTGTGAGGGTCAGAGCTCGCAGGGCACCACCGAGAAGCTGTAATGAGGCGATGAAATGGTCCCATGGCCTGGAGGGCTCCCCCTACAGGTATCTCATCACGCTACACTGCATGGCCGCCGCCATTTTGGAAGCACACGAGCATTGGAAGGTGAGGTAAAGTGTTGGTAGTGATTGCTTTTTGGTTATTGTTGAGTGATCATAGGGAACAAAAACACCCCTCTCATGCACTTACATGCACGTTGTACGTCCTGGCACTTAATGTACGCTTTTATTGTATGTTGTACGTCCTGGCACTTAATGTACACACTTATTGTATGTTGTACGTCCTGGCAATTAATAATAGTACTTAGCATTGTGTGTAGCATCTTATCCTAGCAATCTTTATTGTGTACATGGAATGGGTTAACCTAGCAATTGTACGTGTAGGGCACTTGGTTCTATGAACATCCTTATTGTACCGACAGAGCTATATTGTTGTTTCTCTTTCTTCTGACAAATTTACTTATTGTAAATAGCTTTGGATAAAAGTGTCTGCTAAATGCCCTAAATGTAAATTAAATGATTTATCATTATGGGGGGACGATTTGCTTGAACCTGCCACAGCATTCCTCATGAGCTCAGGCTACAGAAAGATTAACGTTGGTTTAGGATTTTACATTAGTGCGGATGTTGAGTCCTCTCAATATGGCGGAGTACCGCTAACCGAAAATCCCATGATGCACTCTGATGCACAGGCCCCATTGTTTACACCTGTCACAGTAGAGATCTGTAAACGGGCCTCAGGACCCCGATGTGTGCCGCGAGAGAGCAACAGGTTGTGGGACGAGGAGCAAGACCCACAACATATAGAGGAAATGTGTGTATGCACACACACACACACACACACACACACACACACACACACACACACACACACACACACACACACACACACACACACACACACACACACACACACACACACACACACACACACACACACACACACACACACACACACACACACACACTTTCTCATGGACTCCCAGGGCCTGGCCCGTCCAGATACGAGACCCCCGGCCAGAATCACAGGAAAACCACACAGGAACCACGCCGCTTCCTCCCTCCCCCAAAACCCTCGAAAGTACGTCAATATCTGCCCCCTGGACCGACAGCCAATCAGAGCCCGGCGCTGCTGCTGTGCTGACCCATCAGCCCCAGCGGCTCTCCCGACGAACAGGATGCCCTCTGCGTTTGGCACGGGGACCTCTAGACCTCTGAAGACGAGGAGCTGAATCGAGGAAGAGGAAGAGAGGCGGCATGTGGCACAGGAGGTGGCGCAGGATGGCTGGTGGTAACCTGAGGTTGCGGGTTCGATCCCGAGCTCCTCCGAGGGGTCGGTGTGTCCCTCCACCCCTCGACCGTCGAGGTGGCCCTTAGCGAGACGCTTGACCCTAACGGCTCCCGACGAGCTGGCTGTCGCCTGGCGTGGGTACCACCGCCGTTGTTGTGTGAATGCGAGTATGAATGGGTGAACGTTAGGCGACATTGCAGAGCGCTTTGCGTGGCCACTGGTTAGAAAAGCGCTAGATAAATGTGGACCATTAACCATATATAAGGTCCATTAAGAGAGGAGATATTCGGGATTATCCAAACTCTCCTGGAAGGGGATGTAGGGTGGTCTTCTCCTCTTTAACGGAGGGCCACTCTGTAACGGTGGATTCAATCGTCACAAATCCTCTCCTTCTCCCCCTCTCTTGCCTCTCTCCCTCTCCCTCTCCCTCACCTCCCCCTCCCCCTCTCTCTCTCTCGCCTCCTCCTCCCCCCTCCAGTAAATCCCTCCACCCCCTCAGGGACGGGCGTCTTCTCCGAGGGACCTGGTGGAGCATCTCAAATGACCTTGAGTGAGCCCAGGTGACATGCATGAGTGTGTGTGCGCGCGCGCGCGTGTGTGTGTGTGAGAGAGGGTGTGTGTCCAACCTTAAAGAAAAGGTCTCGCAGGCACGAAGGAACGAGAGCCAGATGTTGTGCAAGAGGTGTGGTTTGGGGGGGTGGGGGTTTGGGTAGGGGGGGGGGGGGGGGGGTGGAGGGCGGAGGGGAGAGGTATGAGCCCCCACCCCCACCCCCGCCCAAAGCGATCCCTTAAGCCGGGCCAGATGGGATGTCAGGGCTGTACCTCGCCTGACAGACACACCTGCCCCCAGCATGCGGCCCCACCGCGCCCCCACCCCAGAGGCGCTCCGACCGTCCGTCCGTCCGTCCGTCCGTCCGTCCGTCCGTCCGTCCATCAATCATCCTGCTGCTGAAACGTCCGCGCCGCTCGCATTGTTCCGCAGCGGACATTTGTCCCTTCAGGATCGTCTCCCCCTCCCCTCGCCTCCCCTCCCCTCCCCTCGCCTCGCCGTTCCAACCCCCCCCCCCCATTGCACTGTTCCACGTTAACGGGAGGAGGGAGGGGGGGGGGGGGGTGTCCTGCGCTGGGTTAACCCCGCCCGGAGCGTCGTGTTGTGGGAGAGACATTCCCGACCCCGCGTCGGTCGGCACCTCTTCCCCGTGACCCCGGCCGTGACCTGGGTTTAGGGTTTAGCTCCAGCGCTCAGTCTTGGTGGGAAAGCCGTGAGGCGGGGGTCTTGGTACGTGAGGGTCTTAGCTTACGGCCGGGGGCCCCTCGTAAAACGAGCATTCAGCCCGCTTCCTGATACTGTTCCTGGAAAACAAATCCCTTTTCTTCTTCTTCGCCACCACAAAGATCGAAGAAAAACCTGAATGACGTCTGACAAAACGATGGAACGCTGCCAGGACCTGGGGATGAAGAGCGCGGAGGAGATACCGAGCCGGCCAATCACGGCTCACTGCTCGGAAGAACACGCAAGGAACTGGCATTGTGCAGCCATGCTCCTGCTCCACAACACAATGTGGTCTAGTTAATGCATGATCAACTTATACTAGCCCTCTCTGTCGTGTACGGGGAATGGGTTAACCTAGCGATTGTTAGTGCTTTGCACTTGGTTCCAAGAAACATCCTTACTGCATCGACAGCGATATATTGTCGTTTCGCTTTCTTCTGACAAATGCACTTATGCTAGTCGCTTTGAATAAAAGCGTCTGCTAAATGCCCACAATGTAATTGTTATCTTCCACACACACACACACACACACACACACACACACACACACACACACACACACACACAAGCGTGTGAAGCCACCAGCAGGCGTCACTTTGTGGAATTCGACCACACCCGTTTTGGTGCACCAGAAGTGTGTGTGTGAGATTGAGTGCGAGTACGTGTGTATGCGTGTGTATGCGTGTCAGTCCTGAGATGGTTGTGACAGGGCGGTTCTCACCTCTAGGGTCTGCATCAGGGTGGGCTTAATGGCGTCCTTCATCAGCACAGCAAGGGCCCCACTCACGCCCTGGAAGACGGACACACAGACCGGAATATTAGGCACAAGTTAGAGCAGAGAGAGGGCTGTACCAATACATCGGGAACTCTAAAACAATGATCCCACTTAACATCCGTGTTTTAAACCGTTTAATGAAAGGCCAACGTTTCCTTGATAAGTACATGGAGTAGGGCTGCACGATTATTGCCAAAATGATTATCACGATTATTTTGATCAATATTGATATCACGATTATTTACCACGATTATTCACTGAAAAAAAATCTTTCGAATTTCTACCACCCCCTAGTGGTAGGAGCCATACACTGTGCCCCCCCCCCCCCCCTTTTCAGGCTTTGCGCCGCTGTGTGCAGGATGGACTCACGCAGTCGCAGACAGGTGTACAGGGAGCGCTTGGTTTGCTTTGCAGCAGAGGTAGAGCGTATACTGCATGGGCGGGGCTCGTTTCTTTTTTTTGCGGATGCATTATTTAAAAAAAAATATCGCGTAAATATCACGAAAACACTACGTGTCATCGTGGGACGCCAATATCGTCATCGCGATAAAAATTCGATATATTGTGCAGCCCTAACATGGAGTATGTCATTCTCCCCTAACAATTGCTAGAGTTCATATTTCCTGCCCCGGGGGGGGGCACCACATTTCAAGCACACAAAAAAAAAAAAACATTCAGGAGCGATCGCGGTCCCAGGGAACAGGGTCGCCCGGTGACGGCGGTCGTGTTTGTTCCCGGCGGTGGCTAATCAGGAAGGCTAGCGTCACGGTGCGAGGGCAACCGAGACCCGGTTCTGAAGGAACACAGGCCAGCGTCGTCAGGGGGACCGCCGGAGCTGTCGGGGTCAGAGGGGCCGCGGGGGCATTATTGGGGGGGGGGGGGGGGGTAGGAAGAGAAACACATTCGACTGGACCCCCAACCTGAAGTTAGCTGAGGAGGAGGAGAGAAGTCAGGGCGTCTGCTCTAAGAACAGGAGGGGTGGCGCACTGGTTTCTGGGGGTTTTCCCAGGTATTTAGTCAGGTATGTGCGGCAGCGTAGGGTCACGAGCTGGAATGATTTGGGGAATGTCGGACCTCCGAGCGAGAGGGGTAATTGTGGCGGACATGGACGGTGCGGTCACCGGAGACCGGAGGGAAAAGGTGCGCGCGTGCGTGTGTGTGTGTGTGTGCGCGTGCGTGCGTGCGTGTGTGCGTGTGTGCGTGTGTGTGTGCGTGCGTGTGCGTGTGTCCACTCCGAGAGAAAAAAAACACCCAAGGTTGGGAAATGATCAGTTACCGGGCGACCATGTTTAGCAGGAGCACAGAAAACAACCGACAGTTCAGTTTAACAAAATAAAAAACACCACTGGAGCGCACGTGATGTTTTTCAGAGGTTACACCGGACGCAGATTCAGAGGACGGCCTGCCGTCCCTCAACCTCTCCAGATCTCATGATGGAGGTTTCTATGCCTATATGTGGACATATTAACACTGCGGACTGTACCAAGTGGTGGGCCGGTACGGGGGGGGATCCCTCCTGCCTCCCCATGGGGTCAAAGGTCAAACCAGGGCTCAAAAAGGGCTCCTGAAACCCCTAACCCTGGGGGCTGAAGGAGGCGGGCCCTGACATTCTTTGAGGTCGGGGGCGGCGCATCTCCATGAATGAAAGACAGACACAGACACATACACAAACACACATACCAGGTCCTCCGCTGTGATTGGCTGCCCCGAGCGACTGGTTCCCACCACCATGCGGGCCAGGCGGACCCTCATGTCCCCCAGGCCGTCGGCCAGGGCCAGGATGGCCATGATCTCACTGGCCACCGCGATGTCGAAGCCCGTCTGGAGGAGGCGGAGGGACACACGGACACACGGACACACGCACACGGTTAGAAAACGCTACGTGTGAGTGGGGATGATTGCTGGTCGAAGCCGCCTCATCTGGCCCGAGTTCACGTTACACCTGTTGTACGTTGAGCCATCGGTGTGCAACACGTTATAAACCCAGCCCACAAACGTGTAATTTATGATTCAATGTCTTACCTGCCATATAAAACCAAATAGTACAGTTCACGTTGGCCATCTAAAGACTTTCACTATATAACGCCTAGTTCATTTAACGCAGTAGCTAAGCATTGCTTCATCACGTCGTGGTTCAATAAAGTGGAACTTGATTCATGGGACAATTGAGAAAAGGGCCATATAGGAGTATAAATCAGAAACCCCCCTCCTAACATGCACACACGCATACGCATACATAATAGTGTGATAGCCAAGCCGAAACACCGGGGCGGAAGTTGATTGGCCGAAATCCAAGTCAGGTTCCGTTTCCCAGAAGGCCGTTCTTCACAAACATCACATTCCTCAACGCACCACACACACACACACACACACACACACACACACACACACACACACGATAGATGTGCGTGTACGAGAAGTCTCCTTACTCATGTTGAAACCATGAAACGCCACAAGATAAAACCAAAATTAAAAGAGTCAAGTGGAAACATAAGACGAGCCACGACATGCAGCCACGACATGCAGCCGGTCCCCCCCCCCCCCCCCCCCCCCCCCATCAGGGCGGTGAGGACCGAGGGGCCGTACTGTATCTGCTGCTGGGACCCAGCCAGAGGAATACCACTCCAGGGACGCACATAAACGCAAGCACATGCTGACCTAGCAGTCTTTCTCTCAGAGTCTGTGTGTGTGTGTGTGTGTGTGTGTGTGTGTGTGTGTGTGTGTGTGTGTGTGTGTGTGTGTGTGTGTGTGTGTGTGTGTGTGTGTGTGTGTGTGTGTGTGTGTGTGTGTGTGTGTGTGTGTGTGTGTGAGATCCCAAAGGGTTGTTGTTTTTTCTTCTCCCCCCTCTTTAAACATTTGCTTTCACTTAGGCCCCCCTCACTTCCCAAAGAGGCAAAGTGTTTATTTGCGGGATTTCGTTCAGCCATCCTTATTACTAAAGGCTGGGCAAATGGGCGAGAGAGCTTGAATTTCAGATGTTGGAGATAAGAATGGGGGGGGGGGGGTGGTTGTGTGAGTGAAAGATTAACAGCACGTGATGGGGAGAGAGTCAAAAACTCCCTCACTGTCTCCCGCATTGTTTGCCAAATAACTCAAGCGTTTAATGTTACCCCCATAAAACCGTTGTTTAGCCAACAGTTTAGAAGGTCTGTTTGAGTTCTGCAGGCAACTAAAAAGGTGTCCGGTCTCAGGAGTCAAGGACCTTCTGTCGGAGTGAAACTCAAGAGTAACTGCTCCCGACGAGATGCCCGTCGCCTTGCATGGTTGACTCCGCCGTCGGTGTGTGAATGTGTGTAGGAATCGTTGTGAGTCGCTGTGGTTAAAAGTGTCCGCTACAGGCCCTGAATGCAAACGACTCTCTCGCGATCAATCCACAAAAGAACTCTGGTTCTTTAACATCCAGATCAACTGTGGGAAACTTCCAACATGTTCAACATGCAGTCAGGAGAGAGGCCTTTGGTGAAAAACACCGGTTCCTGAACTGGGGTCCA
This sequence comes from Gadus macrocephalus, assembly GCF_031168955.1. NCBI lineage: Eukaryota > Metazoa > Chordata > Actinopteri > Gadiformes > Gadidae > Gadus > Gadus macrocephalus. The sequence continues at coordinate 3,006,896 of NC_082402.1, forward strand.
CATTTAACACTGAGGGAGCATTAAAAGACATCTTTTGACCTGGTTTTGGATTAGCCAGCATCATGGCTCCACAACGCCTCGTCAAATACTAATCAGAAGTTGCTGACCTGTCTGACGCTTTATGTTGAGACACACAAATCTATATCTTACAAACTTAGAGAGAACCAATGGAAGGGAGGAGGACCACGAGACATACCCAAGACTACGGAGATCTCGACTGCAGAAGTTTGAACTGGGCGAGACTTTGAGGGAGAAATGGAACGACCACAACAACAACAACATACCTCTCTGCTGTGGCCTTTCTCCGTGCTGGCCTGGCCCACCGTGATCTTCCTCAAGAAGCGGTCGTTGGTGTCAACCACTGCAACACAACAACACAGAAGAGGCGTCAACACACACCACAGGCAGGCACACACACAAGATCTGGTAACTCATTGTCAACAAGTACACACACACACACACACACGATCCCGTGCAGGGTGTTGTTTCTATAAGGGTCCCCGTCATGTATGTTACATGAAGTCCTCCAGGCGAGGTGCGTTGTGATGTAAACATGTCATGCGTTGTAGGGTGTTGACACGCTGGAGGCCAGCTCGCAGGGGAACGTGCTACTTGTGCCCTGCCTCCTCCACCGTGTGTGTGTGTGTGTGTGTGTGTGTGTGTGTGTGTGTGTGTGTGTGTGTGTGTGTGTGTGTGTGTGTGTGTGTGTGTGTGTGTGTGTGTGTGTGTGTGTCTCTCCTCCACAGAGAGGTTCCATCGGGCTCTGCAGGGACCCCAGTGAACCGCGGCCGTCCAACCGGGTTCTGGGCTGGTGGTTCTGGGTTCAGCAGCGCTTCACACTATCATTAGTGGGACCAGAGCCTTGCCCGGACCCACTAATGATAAGTGTGTGTAGAGGAGGGAGGACGCGCACACACACACACACACAATAGCACATACACACAGGGGCACACGCACCAATTAAGATGCGTGTGTGTGTAGAGGAGGAAGGACGCACACACGTGCGCACACACACTCGCCCTAACCCACTGATAATGGGCGGGCACACACACACACACACACACACACACACACACACACACACACACACACACACACACACACACACACACACACACACACACACACACACACACACACACACACACACACACACACACGGTAAATCTGTTTTTAATCTGTGGGGCTCCTCTGCTAAACGGGGACCCTTGGGGCCCTCAGAGTGTAAATACCTCATCATTCACTGGAGCAGCATGTCTGGCTGCTCCCACTGACACCCTTAAAACAACACAGCTCTCACCACATGATCCACCCAACCCCCGAGCCATAACACCCAACCCCACCACCCCCACCTCTCTCTAACCCCTGCCGCCTCCATCTAGCCCCACCTGCCTCCAACTAACCCCACCCACCCCATCCAACCCCACATCTGCATCTAACCCCACCCACCTCCATCTAACCCCACCCGCCTCCATCTAACCACACCCACCTTCAACAAACCACACCCACCTTCAACAAACCGCAACCTATGCATCTAGCCACACCCACCTCCATCTAACCCCGCCCACCTTCCTCCAACCCCACCCTCTCCCATCTAACCCCGCCCACCACAGCCTCTATTTCAACCCAAACAAACCGGAGGCGTTTTCCCCATTAAAAGGCCAGGTTGCATAGCATCAACCCATAATGCATTGCAGTGGGCTCCAGGCCTACCTCTCTGCCAGGTGAGCTTGGAGGGGTCCAGGTCCAGCCGCACGAAGGAGCGGACCTCCTCCGCCGTCAGAGAGGCTGGTTCTGTTGTACTGAGGCCCAGGCGCTGGAGGGGAGGGATGGGGAGAGAGGGAGGGGAGAGAGAGGGAGGGGAGAGAGAGAATGTTTATGTTGTATAAGTTACTATTGGAACCAGCTTCTCATCCAAGTACCCATTATCGCTGCCATTTCATTATTTAGTTTCTCTTCATCACCCAGTCGCCACCCTCTTCTCTGTTCCACACACACACACACACACACACACACACACACACACACACACACACACACACACACACACACACACACACACACACACACACACACACACACACACACACACACACACACACACACACACACACACGTTTCCTTTAATATTTTGCAACTTTGTGTTCTGCATCCTTTCCAAATAATTGAGGGTATTTCGACAGATTTAATAAAAAAGATGTCCCCCCCCAAAAACATTTTTCTGGTGAGTGAGACCGAGCTAAATTACAGCGTTCCTCTCTGCATTCCTCCCCGTTCCGTCAAGGTACTCTCCGCACTGCGGCGGTCCGCCGACACGGAGTCAACACCCCCCGAGAACCCAGACCAGCTGGTCACCAATCAGCACCAATCACCCCCGCCCCCGCCCGCCCGCAGGCCGCCCGGACCCGGGGGGCCGCCCCGGGCCAGGGTCTCCCGGCCTACGGCCCTGAACTCCTCGACGCCAACCCGCTCCGGGTTGGCTACGCCGTTTCGTCCGTGTGGGTGTTTTCACAAAAGGGAAAACAAGCAAACTACAAATCACGCACTTACACTTTCCTTTCCAGAGACGACTGTTTAGTTTTGTTATGACGCCTGTCAGCGGTCGGTAACAACTGCCGCACTGGGCTGTCCCTTGAGCCAGGGCCCACAAAATACCATCAAAGAAAGGGGAGGATGGATGGGGAACACATGTTCAAACGCTAGGTCACAGGTGGACAACGGGGGCCAGGCTCACTGAGGCCCCCCAGTGGCGGGTTTTTGAATTAACTACAAATACAATCAGTGGCGCTCATCACACAGAGACTGGCGGTGTATGGTGATCACTTGAGGAGGAGGGCGGTGGTGCAGAGAGCACAGTGTTGGTGATGGTGGTGGTGTTATCGGAGTGGGCGTGGCCATGTTTACGTACCCGTAGCCTGGAGATCTGGATGGGGGAGAATTTCCGGACGCCATTCACGGAGGGGACCAGCCTGTTGTACAGGGCCTGAGGAATAAACACACGATGAGCATTATTGCTACTACTGCTATTTCTAGAGCTAATATTAATACTACTACTGCATCTACGGCTGGTGCTGCGACTGCTAGTACTATGACTGCTACTTCGGCTGATGCAAGTACTTTAACTGAGTACTTTAACTGCTAGTGCTGCTACTAGTACTTCTGCTAGTACTAGTAATGCTAATACTACTGCTGCTACTGGTACTCCTACTCCTACTTTATCATTAGACATGCCCTAATCTACCGTGAGCCTTTATAAGCAGCAGCACTCTGCCCACTGCACTATTAATGTCTACTCGCAGAACAATAGGTACGACCGTACGGGGAACAGCCCCATTGTAATACGGCTACTTGTTTCCACATTACAGCCTGACCTTCTCAAGTCTGTTTATCAGCATTTGATTTGATTTGCCTCCCGGTTCCTGTGCGTGTTTATTTATACACTTGATTGGTTAGTGGTGCGACAGAGGGGTCCAATATTGCCGTCCAGCATCCACATCAATCGAGGAGCCAAATTGGATTAACTTATTTTGCGTGGTAAGGCCGTTAAGAGACTCTCTGGCCCCGTTCCGCCCAACCTAACAAAGCTATTGGTAACGCTGTAGAACCAATGACAGGCGATGCTTAACAGACGCCACTTTCCAAGCCCAAAATCTGGTGATTTATGACCACCACATTAACGTCCACAATTAAAAAAATTGCATGACGTCACGCTGCCAAACACAGTGGCAGTGACATCATCATCGCTGGCCACGTACCTTGTCCGATTGCGTGGCCTCGTGCAGCATACGGGCGTCGATGGCGGCGGCCACCAGGTTGTTGGCGGCGGTGATGGCGTGGATGTCCCCGGTCAGGTGGAGGTTGAACTACGGGAGGAAGGAGGCGAGACGAAGCCGAGGGGGTTGTGTTAGCGATGCTACGGTCTTAAGCTAACGTTCCGTACTCCTGCAGTAACTCACACACACACGGGGCTATTGCAGTACATCAGAGTACAGGAGTACGGTGGCCTGGAGGATAATCACACGTGTTATCCTTTAGCGTTTTAGCTTGCTAGCCGTCTTCTGCACGCTTACGGTCTTAACCGCATGTTTACGGTCTAAACTGCATCCTTACGGTCTAAACTGCACGTTTCCAGTCTAAACTGCACGTGTACGGTCTAAACTGCACGTGTACGGTCTAAACTGCACGTGTAAGGTCTAAACTGCACGTGTAAGGTCTAAACTGCACGTGTACGGTCTAAACTGCACGTGTACGGACTAAACTGCACGTGTACGGTCTAAACTGCACGTGTACGGTCTAAACTGCACGTGTACGGTCTAAACTGCACGTGTACGGTCTAAACTGCACGTGTACGGTCTAAACTGTACACTTGCGGTCTACTCTTCATCTTCACGGACTACACTGCATGGTTACCGTGTAAACTGCATGTTTACAGATCAAACTGCATGTGAACGGTCTAAGCCGCAGTCTAAACTGCATGTTCACGGTCTAAACTCCATGCTTACGTTCTAAACTGCAGTCTAAACTCCCGTGTCTTCGGTTTCACCTTCGTGCTCACGGCCTAAACATTAATCACGGTGAACGCCCCGACAGGCCTCCACGTCCGTCAACATTAACGGATGAAAAAGGACCGCATGCACTTATCATCCATTAGCCAGGGGGGGGAGAGCGAAGGCGTAGCGTCGCTGCCCCGCTGCCCCGCCGGCGGCAGCGACGGGGGCACAAAGAAGAGGGAGACGAGAGCCCCACCCGCAGGGGGCAGTCCCAAAACTACACCCGTCGCGCCCGGCCCCTCCAACAACAACGGCTTGCAACAATAAAAGCCCCTCGGCCCGAAATGAGTGACCCACATGTTTGTGAAAATATTATGACGCATAACTCATAACCCTTGGATAATAAAAAGGCCTTTTTAACCTCGTTAGGGCCCGTGGAGGGGATTGGGGGGAAATTAGGGGAGGGGAGGGGAGGGGGGGGGGGGTTTGGTACATGAAAAGCCAGCGTCTCATTGGCCAGGAGGCCGCGGGCCCCCTGTTCTCCGCGGGGCGGCGTCTTTGGTCGCGGGCGCCGTTCTGCTGTGCCACAGTTAGCATGCCCGCTTGAGTGCGAGTGTGGGCTTGATTGTGTGTGTGAGTGTGAGTGTGAGTGTGAGTGTGTGAGCGTGTGAGCGTGAGCGTGAGCGAGTGCGGGCGCGAGTGCGAGCGTGCGTGCGTGCGTGTAGGTGTGCGTGTTCGACTGTGTGTGGTGGTGGTGGTGGGCTGTGGGTCGCTCACCTCCTCCATGGGGATGACCTGGGCATAGCCGCCCCCGGCAGCACCTCCTAGGAACAGAAGAAGAGAGTGTAGCGGTGAGACCACAAGAGGAGGACAGGGAGGAGGAGGAGGAGGAGATCATCTGTGAGGGACACCCCTCCACAGATGCTAATAAACTTAAAAAAAACGAATGCTTAAAATTTTAGCATGGCAATATATATTACAGTTGTGTGAATTAAAGCTGCAGTAGGCCATTTATTAAAGAAGTCCCTGTCATATTTGTTGAATTTCTCCCAAACCAGACCGCACTGCCGATTCATGACCCCCAACCACAATGAAAAATAGAACCTGGGCATAGTTTTAAAAAAACCAAAGCAGGGGTCGCTGACCTTTGACCCCGAAGGTGGGCCCCTGGGAGGGCTGTCGGAGGCAGGCGAAGGAGTTGAGCTTGAGGTGGGCCGAGAGGGCCTGGACCAGGCCGATGGTGACCGTGCTCTTCCCCTCGCCCAGCGGAGTCGGGGTGATGCTGCCCCCCCCACACACACACACACACACACACACACACACACACACACACACACACACACACACACACACACACACGAGGAAGAGGTTAGGTCAACATCTCAGTGGAAACTCATCCGCTCGGACGCGGCACGCCCGGAGCAGATTGGGCTCACGGGGTCCAGTCTAAGCTGGTTAGCGGAGGTTGTTTTTGTGTGCGTGTTGGTTTGTGTGCGTGTTGGTTTGTGTGCATGCGGCGGCGTAACGGCCGGCATGTGACTCTGCAGGCTGAACCCCACTCAGCCCCGGGGTCAGGAGCACAGCGGGGTGGAGCATTAAACCCCCCCCCCGGGAGTCATCGATACAGCAGGGGCCCCCCAGCGTAGACCGCCGGGGGCCGGTGAGGGGGTCTGGAGGTGTCTCCGAGAGGGGGACAGGACTGAGGAGAGGGGGAGCTGGAGTGGGGAGTGGGGGGGCAGGGGGTGCAAAGAAGAAAGGGAAAGCGACGGAGGAGGAGAAAGAATGCTTTGAAGGGTCTCTGCTCCATTTATCTCCAGAACCCCCCCCCCCCCTGCCCCCATTTCACCTCTCTCCCTCTCTCCCCCTCTCCCCCTCTCTCCCTCTCTCCCCCTCTCTCCCTCTCTCTCGCCCCCTCACTCTCCCTCTTTTGGACTGACTGGACGTTTCCTTGGCAGCGACACTCAAAGGCATGCCTACTGCTGGCTAGAAATGCCCCCCCCCCCCCTCCACCCTCTTGCTGCTCAAGAGTAGAGTGGGGGTGGGGGGGTTCCCTGGGAACCCGGACGTCTCTGCAACGAACACACAACTGTGTGTATGTGTGTGTGTTTGTGTCAGTTGGTCCGCATCAGTGTGTGTATGTGCGTGTCAGTGTGTGTGTTCGTAGGGGGTGGGGGGGGGGGGAGGGGAGTGAAAGGCAACATCGCCATCAGATCACAGAGCGTGTGCACAGGAATGCTGGACGGGGGGGGAGGTCGAGGGGTATGTGTGGGTGAGGGGGGGGGGGGGGGGATACTGTGTTGAACCCCCTGTTTCCAAAACAGCCCAGCTCTGTACGTAGGTCAGCGTGTGAATAGGGGTGTGAGCCGTTCCCATGACGACCCTCGCCTCCCCCGGTGTGGTTTGGAGGTCAAAGGCAGCTGTACGCCCCCCCCCCCCCCTCCCCCACCCCAGAAAAAAAAAAAAAAAAAAAACTCCCTCAAACATACACAATCCCTCAAACACACTCCCTCAAACACACACACACACCCTTAAGTTATGTCCTGGAAAAAGCATTCATCTCCACTTCTACTGGATTTATCGAGCTATGAGAGACACACACTTACTCCCAAGTCTGTGTACCGCGGTTTCTCTCGCCGTACAACGATGAGAACGTCCATGAGGTTCAGCTTCTCTGGTCCTACGACCACCATTTTAATACTCTGTGACTTACTTAAACATTGCACTTGGGGAGCTGTGGTTTTCGAACAATAATAGTACAGCAAATCGTTCAGTCTCTTGTCTTTTTCGTCATCACGTTCAGACGCACGGTGTTGACGTCGCTACCACACACGCCTGGAAAAACATCTGATTCCCTGTGCTTTGCCGACAGGCGCAACGTCACTACAAACACACTCTCCGTGTTATAGCCTTGAGGATCGCGGCTATCTCCCGGGCAGGAAACAGGCCCCGTTGTCGTACAGCTGTGGCCGAGTGTTGAAACATGACAAATGCTGACGTCATTCGCAAAGCACTGCGGGTAATCAATTCTCCCCACAACAGCCAGACGCCGCATGGGAACGGAATAGATTGACCCGACGAAGGAAGAATTTTCTCTCTCTCTCTGTGTGTGTGTGTGTGTGTGTGTGTGTGTGTGTGTGTGTGTGTGTGTGTGTGTGTGTGTGTGTGTGTGTGTGTGTGTGTGTGTGTGTGTGTGTGTGTGTGTGTGTGTGTGTGTGTGTGTGTGTGTGTGTGTGTGTGTGTGTGTGTGTGTGTGTGTGTGTGTGTGTGTGTGTGTGTGTTATTTGGCATGGAAAGTTGGGGTTTAACCTATTCATTGGAAACAGATATAAAACGTTTTTCAATTAGAATAAATTGTGAAAGCCGATATACCAGTGCTACCCAGACACACTGAGGCTGAGTTGAGGCTTATTGTTCAGAGATACATGCCTTTAAACAATATAATGCAATACTTGACCTATAATTCATGTGTATTTCGATATTTATTCGATTTTACACCATGGTTGGGTTTTACTTTCGACCATGAAACAAAGACTGTGAAATGAATGTAAGACCAAAAAACCATTTGCCTTCTCGAAACCCTAATGTATGTATGCATGTATGAATGTATACATGTATGCATGCATGCATGTATGTATGAATGCATGTATGCATGCGTGCATGCATGTATGTATGAATGCATGTATGCATGCGTGCATAAATGTATGTATGCGTGCATAAATGTATGTATGTATGTATGTATGCGTGCATAAATGCATGTATGCGTGCATGTGTATATGTTGGTATGCATTTATATGTGCATGCGTAATGTGGCTTAGCTTTTTTGACCAATGGCTCTCTATGAATCAAAAGGACGATCCGATTGGCTGGGCGGCTGCGGGACTCACCCGGCCACCAGCACCAGGTTCCCGTCGGGCTGGGCCTGCAGGCGTTGCAGCAGGGAGAGACGCACCTTGGCCTTGTTGCGGCCGTAGGGCTCCAGCTCGCCGGGCAGCAGGCCGATCTCCTGGGCCAGCTGCTGCACCGACTTGGGGGTCTGGGCCCGCGAGATCTGGATGTCACTGGAGGACCAGGGGGAGAGGGGGACGCACAGAACAGCGGAGTCAGGGTCAGGTGAGGGAGTCAGGGCAGGGGGAACAGATGCGTCAGGGTCAGGTGAGGGAGTCAGGGCAGGGGGAACAGATGAGTCGGGGTAAGGTCTGTATCACTGCAGGACCAGGGGACAGAAACAGCCGAGTCAGGGTAAGGTCTGTATCACTGCAGGACCAGGGGACAGAAACAGCCGAGTCAGGGTAAGGTCTGTATCACTGCAGGACCAGGGGACAGAAACAGCCGAGTCAGGGTAAGGTCTGTATCACTGCAGGACCAGGGGACAGAAACAGCCGAGTCAGGGTCAGGTCTGTATCACTGCAGGACCAGGGGACAGAAACAGCCGAGTCAGGGTCAGGTCTGTATCACTGCAGGACCAGGGGACAGAAACAGCCGAGTCAGGGTCAGGTCTGTATCACTGCAGGACCAGGGGACAGAAACAGCCGAGTCAGGGTCAGGTCTGTATCACTGCAGGACCAGGGGACAGAAACAGCCGAGTCAGGGTAAGGTCTGTATCACTGCAGGACCAGGGGACAGAAACAGCTGAGTCAGGGTAAGGTCTGTATCACTGCAGGACCAGGGGACAGAAACAGCTGAGTCAGGGTAAGGTCTGTATCACTGCAGGACCAGGGGACAGAAACAGCTGAGTCAGGGTAAGGTCTGTATCACTGCAGGACCAGGGGACAGAAACAGCCGAGTCAGGGTAAGGTCTGTATCACTGCAGGACCAGGGGACAGAAACAGCCGAGTCAGGGTAAGGTCTGTATCACTGCAGGACCAGGGGACAGAAACAGCCGAGTCAGGGTCAGGTCTGTATCACTGCAGGACCAGGGGACAGAAACAGCTGAGTCAGGGTAAGGTCTGTATCACTGCAGGACCAGGGGACAGAAACAGCTGAGTCAGGGTAAGGTCTGTATCACTGCAGGACCAGGGGACAGAAACAGCCGAGTCAGGGTCAGGTCTGTATCACTGCGAGGGGAGACGACCGCCTCCAGGGGTCAGCGATGAGAACGGGCCCTCAGAGACCTCAGGTTGTCAATAACAGTAAACAACTATTGAATCATCACCCCATAGATTTAACCATATTTTTACTTGTCAGCACCGTCTTCTCTTGACGTTGGACAGTGTTTTTGTCTAGTGCATTATTTAAACACGTTTACTGTCAAGAGTGGACCCTGCCTCCAATGAACGTAAACCAGCGAGGACGGAAATACATAGCGAGCAAACGGGCTACCGGTGTAAAAAGTAAGAACAAAAGCTTGAATATATTCATATGATCATCTTGAAATGTGTCTAATCTAATCTGTCGCTTTAACTTTACATGAATGGAAATGTGTTGTGGGCAGCAGCGCCCTCTGTGTGTGTTTGACGGTACTCCGGTGTATTTGTGATAGGGCTGCGTTCTGTAGGCGACAGCCTACCTGGGTACGGGGTTGAGGGGCTGCAGCTTCAGGAGGCGGAGGCGCCAGTCCTGGTACTGCTGCTCCTGGAGCCAGCGGCAGGACCCCAGCACCACGTTCTGAAGGGAAACAAGGACACGCATATTGGGTTGACCCATGACGCCGACAACCAGCCACGCACCGACGGCGGTGTCGCCAACACAAGGCGACAGCCAGCTTGTCAGGAGTAGTTAGGGTGAGGTGTCTTGCTCAGGGACACCTCGACATTCAGCTAGGAGGAGTCGGGAGGAGCTCTACCTCCTGAGCTAAACTGAACCCTTTTTGAAAAACCTGTTGAGAACACCCATTGGGATTCGAAGAATGGACAGAGGATCCAGACTAGTACGCAATCATGGATTGGTCTGGGGTCGTCAGGCTAGGTGGAGCACTGTGTGTCAGACATGCCTGCATTCTGTACGCTGCAGTGAGGTGAGCCAGGCCGTTCTGCGACGTCCTCTCTGCATCATGGTCATCTGGGTCAACAAAACAGAACAACAAAAATGGCTGATTACAGCGGCCTTCTGTTTGGTGACATGTAACCAGAGAAACACTGTTGTTGTTGTTTTTGTTGACACATGGGCCTTTTGCGCTACCTGAGGTCAACGCAGAGTCGCAGCGAATGACGGCAGCGCCTGGTTTCAGCCAAGTGGGCGGGACTTCTGACGGCCCCGCCCCCAATAGGACCACAGCATCTGCCTTCTTCACCTGGGAGAGAGGGTTTAAATGGATTCTGTGTCGATTATGGAGAATGAAATACTTCAAAATATACCGTAACTCGTTCACAATGGAGAATAGTCTGTTCTAATCTATATTTTTTCTTTTAAAAGAATTTGAACAAACTATCTGGATTTTGAATCGGAGGCCTGTTTAAGCTTTCATTTTGCATAATAATAATTGATCCGTTTTTTATAGCGCTTTTCTAAATACTCAAAGACGCTTAACAAATAAGAAAGGAATACGTACAGACAGTACAGATAATCAAACAAAAGGGAAAAAAATAAACACCACCACAACAACAATAGGCAACACATTAAGAGAGCGGGAGAGAGTGGAAGATGGCGGAGGATGATTTGTCAAATTTTGTAGGTGGTCCTGAAGAGATAGGTTTTAAGTAGCATAGCAAGCAAGTATGCTGTAGTGACAAAAGTCAGGTAGGTACTGCCCCCATGTGGTCAGTAATGAACACTACATGAAAATGATGCAAATGAAACTCAGAATGAAGAATAAGACACACACACACACACACACACACACACACACACACACACACACACACACACACACACACACCTGTTTCTGCAGACTCTCTGAGCTTTTGTGGCCGTTGAGAGTCACCACTCCTCTTCTCTCGATCAGGCAGCGCAGGGCCACTTTTACGGCTCCGTCGCCCCCCACCAACACCACCGTCTGCCCCTCTGAGGACACGCCTGTGGGGCCACAAAAGGTGTTCAATACCAGGACAGAATACCCCCGGTTCTCCTGCCCTAAAACGACTCAGAATCACAACATATTATCTCCAGCATGCTTAATCCTTCCTGCGGTCATAAAACACTGGAGGAGTGTATGAACACATATTACACGCAGACTAGGCACATAGCCCTCCGCTCCGGTCTGACCTTTGACCCGTTGTGAACTCGTCATGGTGTGTGTGTGTGGGGGGGGGGGGGTTGATGAAGAAGCACTTATTTTTTGGACACGCAAAATAATTAAGGGAAGATACAGGCAGCAGTCATGGCTACAGTGGCAACGCAAATGCAAACTATCCAAGGAGAATGTATAGAAATGTATTTTCCATTGACTAGTATATAAACAGGGTTCACATTATTTGTATATAATTGTACAGTATATTATAGTGACGATTGACATCTCCCCGACTCACCGTGGCTCTCCAGAACCCCCATGACGGCCATGGCCTCCGCGGGCACAAAGCCCTCGCTCGGGTCTCCTCTCACCAGCCGACCCATGTTCAGATCGGCCACCCTGCGGAGCCAGCGGAACAGAACCTAGATGAGCAGAGGTCTAAGACTGGGAGGACTTCATGAGGCCGTGCAGACGGGAAGGGTCCATCAAGTTTATTTGGTTTGTTTCGTCATGTCTAATATTGGATTGTCATGTCTAGCTCAACTGGAAGCCCATTGAAGGAATATCGCAAAGGTTAGGGGTTCGATTCCCACTGGAATCGCACCCATGGTACAAATGTAAAGACTCATGGTGTTGCAAAAACATATGGATAAAAGCTTCCACCAATTGAGTGAGTGAGTGATTGAGTGTGAGAGAGATTGTGCATATTGGCAGAGATAGGGAAAATAATGTCATACATGGTTCCTTGCATCTCTGTCTAAAACAGATGAATGCAACAAGACTTGAAGCAATGACAGGAGCCTCATGTTTAAGCCACTTAAACATCTTAACGTGGTTGAATCTTTGAGCGGGCAGCACTGTGGAGCCCTGGGCACCAGACCATCAGTCTTCCTGTGGAAACCTTTGACTAATCGACTGATTAGCTGAATGGAACAGGGCGTCTTTCCACTCTTCCCACTCACGGGACTACTGATTTAAATCACACGTTATATTTTATTCAACCGTGATAATTCCCAGCAGGCCCATTTTGATTTGGGCTAAATTCGACCCAGCATGAGAATAATCGCCCCCCCCCCCCCAGTTACCCGTCCACGTCCTTCTCCGGGGCGAGGGTGCTGATCACCCGACCGGTCAGCAGGGCGGGGGCGAGGTGGAGGTAGACACCGCGCACCCTGGGGTCCTCGTTGAGCTTCGACAACTCGTCCACGATCTACAAGCAAACGGGCAACAACAGAGACAGACACAGAATCACTCTGTGATTATTTGTTTTTCTGGTCTTCGTTTAATTTCAAGGTTGCCTTGTAACCGGAAGGTTGCTCGTTCGATCCCCGGCTCCTCCTCGCTGAGGGTCGAGGTGTGACCCCTGAGCAAGACGCCTCACCCTCACTGCTCCAGACGAGCTGGCTGTCGTCTAGCATGGTTGACTCCGCCATCAGGGTGTGACTACTATGTATCCCCACATCACGACTCACTACAATGGGTGCCCGCCCGGTCATTCAGCTGTTCAGCACCCAGGCTCTGGAACTCCCTCCCCCCACACATAAAACAGTCAGACACCATTACAACCTTCAAGTCACAACTCAAAACTCACCTGTTCAAACTCGCACACAACGTCTAACTGATCACTGTTTTGATTGTTTGTTTGTTTTGTTTTGTCTTGTTTTTGTTTTATTTATTTCTTATTTCTTATGTTTATTTTTTTATTTTTTCCACAATGTTTTTTTTTTTAAACGATTTATGATGACTATATGCTCTGCAAGGTGACCTTGGGTGTCTTGAAAGGCGCCTCTAAATGAAATGTATTATTATTATTATTATTGTTTGTATGAACCGTCTGCTAAATGCTCTAAATGTAAATTGTCGATTTTGAAACACAACGACGGCAATAGTAACCTCTACCTGCCTGAAGATAAGTGATATCTACCTTCATGCTCATTGCATCACCATCACGCGGAAACTATATGTTTCTGACTTGAAGAAGACCCCTCATTATTGACATGGGTTACTGAATAAGCCGGAAGATGGAGATAACCTCACTCCTCAAACAGCTCCAGGTTAAGCATTGTTTATTCAGGGACCTGGTTTGACTGGGAACAAGGCCAGTGCTATAGGCTGGGGTAAGGGGGCGAAGAGTTCACCTGAGGACACGAGTAGAACCTGCATTGCCTGACTTCAGTAGTGGAATTTCGTACATCTCTAAACCCTGAGTCTCAGACTTTAGATGAATAACTCAAGCTGCCTACAGACAGCTCAAATCTGGGTGAATGGGGCGTTTCACTCTCTTGAACCTCGTGTTCGTTGTGGGCATTTTGGAGACTTGACACTAGTTGACGGGTGGGAGGAGCCAAGGACGCGGATCCATCAGTCAGCTACTGCAGAGGTAACCCACCGACCCACAACAGACAGGGGCCTTATGTTTAAGTTAAACATCTTAAACATCTTATCGTGGTTGAATCTTTGAGCGGGCAGCACTGTGGAGCCCTGGGCACCAGACCCAGACAATCAGTCTTCCTGTGGAAACCTTCGACTAATCGACTAATTAGCTTAATGAAACAGGGTGTCTTTCCACTCTTCCCACTCACGGGACTACTGATTTAAATCACACGTTCTATTTACTCAACCGTGATAACTCCCGTCAGGCCCATTTTGAATTTCGTACATCTCTAAACCCCGAGTCTCAGACTTTAGATGAATAACTCAAGCTTCCTACAGACAGATCAATCTGGGTTAACGGGGCTGTTCACTATCTTGAACCTCGTGTTTGTTTTTCGACCAATCATGTTGCTGTATTTGCCAAACCCAAACAAGTTCAGCACAAGTCAAATTCATGCAAATGTCTGTTTATGTTTAAAATCCAACTATATTGACCTGCCACTGAACAAATATGCTAATTGAATCCCCTTCCGAAGGCTGTATCAATGCGGGCAAATGTGAGGTTGAATATCTCTGTAATTTCCCCTTAGGGAACAAGGTGTGACTGCCACTTCTGATTATTGTTTGCGGCCCTCACTAGAGCTTTTGCTATAACACAGACACAGACGCAGACGCAACCCTCAAGCTGGTGAATGGAGATTCCACGGCTGAGAAGCCCGACTTACATATAATGCACTGCAAAGTGTTGTGAATGAATAGAAACTAAGAATGCATCATGGAAGACATGACCTTTTTCAATGTTCCCCCATGCAACACATACACTAGCCTAGCCCCGATGTTTGTGTTGGGTAATAGTTGTTCTCAGCATCTTTTTTCTCTTTCTTCCCGACATGAGCGAACCGAAGCAGACAGGAGGCCAGGCCGTGTGCCGACATGCGTGCGTGACATAGAGAGTGTCGAGGGTTGGGGGATGGGTGAGGAGAGAGACTGGGGACAGACAGCCAGAGTTTTACGAACCTCATCCTCTGTGCAATCTTTGGTTAGGCATATTTGAGCGACGTTCAGTCCAATCTGGGAGAGAGGAAAACAAGCCAATAGTTAGAATGACAACCCATCAAACGTGCAAGGGTGAGAGACTATAGAAACGTTGGACAAGACAAATGGAACAAGTTATAAAATAGATTTGAAATATTTTAGATAAAAGGAGACGTACCTTTCCTGCCATCTTTCTGTTGACCTCCAGCAAGCCATCGTCCTCCCCACTCTATATAATGAAAAACACAATAAATTAGGACAGAAAATTAACATACGGGTAATACAATCTTCCCGATGCGAAATACTCCAAAGTTTAAGGTTTTAGGCTGATTATATTTGGCCAGAGACAAAAACACCATTGCTACTGGTTATAAACAGAAGTTTCTTGTGTATCAAAAAAGTATTCTTATTATTCTTATATTCACCACATGATATAGAACATGCTCGTTAATAACCAGTGATATGTGTATGATATTACAATGTAATGTATTACACAGAACTAATCTTATATTATTAATTTATTATTATGTAATTTAGGCTCTATATTTGTATCACATTGGAGGCAATGACAATAATAAACCATCGCATTGAATTAACAAATACCCAGAGGGCGGAGAGAATATTTTCTCAACACATACAGTATGCAATCGCTCCCAGTACAGGCTGCACACTATGACATTTTTACATGACACCGTTGATGTATGGGGTCTATTCACAATTACTAAAATGCATGGTTGTTCAACGGGTCCCTGGGTTCGTGTGGGTCTTCACCTGGATGATGGCCAGCACAGGGTGGAGCGCTGGGTCGTCTCTCTGCAGGGCCACTAGGGACTCTCTGGTGCGCTCCAGAACATCGCTACGTCAGGCAGTGAAATTAGTTAATTAAGCGTTATCATCTTCAAACAACTGACAACAAAATGACACTGATAAAAAAGCTCTGAAAAATTGTCATTGATTAAATGTATACAGCCTAAAAAGGTGTAATGGTGTGTTTGTATGTTTCTTCTAGAATAAAGAATCTCCATTTTGGAGACTTGACAATAGTTGTCGGGTGGGAGGAGCCAAGGACGCGGATCCATCAGTCAGCTACTGCAGAGGTAACCTACTGACCCACATCCCTTCTAAAACATCAACATCACCCCATCTAACGTGATATTCCCACCGATAGCGTCATGACTACACCAAATTCACGCAGAGTTGCAGCTTCGAATCGATACGCGTAAGGTTGAATACACCAACAACGTTCAGATCCATTGTTTTGCACAACAGGGAAATGAGAAAAAGTTGGGTTGGGTTACATCAGCTGGCAGGGCGGTGTGGTGAAGACACGTGGGTGATGTGGGGAAGACATGCATTTTGCTGAA
The DNA here is from genome assembly GCF_031168955.1 of Gadus macrocephalus. Lineage (NCBI taxonomy): Eukaryota > Metazoa > Chordata > Actinopteri > Gadiformes > Gadidae > Gadus > Gadus macrocephalus. Next base: position 3,023,263 of record NC_082402.1, read on the forward strand.
ACGGCTCTATAATCCTTTAAAAGATCGTTAAAGGAGTTTTATGACTCATTAAGTACAACCGGACGATTTGGATCTCAGGAAACGTCTGAAGGCAACATGCCGTCTCCTCCAGTCCTTACCTCACACACTTCTCGTATCCGATCTCAGCTCCCTCTTGTTCTTTGCTGTACTTATTCACCATGGAGCTTGCACTGGTGGGGGTAGTGCTCGCACAGCGGAACATAGCGCGGTTTCCAGCTAGACCCAGCGACGGACATCTCTTTGCGGAGCCGAAGACGGGAGCTCCTGAGCGGGTTGGTTGTGATGGAGGGACCCGCAGACCGCGACACGCGTGACGGAGGACGGAGAGTCGGGTCATCACTGGTTCGGGTGGTTTGTTGGGAGTTTAAGAAGGTATACGGGTGGATAATGCGAGTAGTTGTTCTCAAAAAGCCAAAGAAGAGGAAGACAGAGCAGCAGCAACAGGGTCCACAGCAGATAACAGGGTGTCTGTGATGAGAAAGTTCCGCGGTGACGAGCATGCGCGTTCACGTTGGGTAATTTCAGGAAGGAGTTTTTACTAGGGGGACTTTTAAACCTCAGTGTGTCTAAATGTATATAAGACAAATAAATACCTACTACAAATACAAACCACGAATAAAAATGTTTCTTTTAGATTTTTATTCATGTCACATATCCTGGTGTTAAGTTTTCTGTCTGATAATTAATTATAATTATGTCAAATTGTATGAGTAAATAAACATGTCCACTTTGGCTATTGCTTCTCCATGTAATGGTACAGGCCTTGAATAATGTATTAATGGTATTAAAGCCATGTACATTATTTAACTACCTGTGTAAACACATGGGCATGTCTTGGGCCCTTGAGAGTGATTATTAAAAATCTCTTCAATGCAAACGGCCTCGGCCTTCCCAACATGACAAAACCCATTGGACTGAAATCACTCTGGCAGATATGTTGCAGATACTAATTTTAGCAATGTCTAATCCAATACATACACTAAGACATCTATAACCTATTCCATTAACATAGCCATACCTAAACCAATACCTTAAATTAGCCATCTTTAACCTAAGACCTAAACTTAATCATAGAGCTGTGTTCGAAATCGTTCCCTATCATGGATGTAGTGCACTAAATAGGGTGCACGCCATTTTGTAGGGTGTTCGAATTCTCAGTGGTCCACTATATAGGGCACTATATAGTGGACTTAAAATAGGGTACAAATGTAACCTGCATGTTACTCCCGTATACCACAATGCAATGCGGTCGTCATTTTCCGGAGGAGAAGCTGAATAACCGCGAAAACGAATACATTTAATGATGGAGTCTCCGGCTTTCGTATAGAAATGTCAAAAAAAATTTGGGGATTTAACATAGAAAATGTAACATTCAAAATTAGTTAAAAAAAACTTGAACAAGGAAATGTAACATTCAACATCAATACAACCTCCAGCTTTCCGTGAGAGACCGGTTTGTTTACATGATGGGGGCGCATCTGTCTGCGTCACACAAATACCCGGCGCATTTACTGACGCAAATGACGTTTAGAAATGTTCAGCGTAGTGTCCGAATTCTCGTTCCCTATTCCCTATATAGTGCACTATATCATGTACACTATATAGAGTGGCGAAGTCACGCCCCTTCCGGTAGGGCTCATGGGACCTATGAGATCGAAAAATATGAATGGGTGTCAATGGAGAGAAAATAATTATTTTCTGGTCCCGGTCTTTATATGCCCTGGATTACACATATGTTGTTTGTGGATTTAAAGGATAATTTTTCATGCAAAGAAAACTAAAAATGTTCGTGAAGAAGTTTGATAATTTTAGGTTTTATGTGAGGCCGCTTTGTGAACTACAGCTCTTCGCTGCTCTCGACGCATATGATATACGTCACCACACCCGCCCTTGGAACTCGGCACAGAGATGGCGATCTCTCTGCCCCACTTCACCGCTTTTTCCAAGGGGAGGATAAAAGCATCGAAAGAGGTGAAAACCATTATAAATCGGGGCACGTGCAGAGTTTCAGTTATGCCGATGGGAAGATTGTCGGTCTTCTCCACGCCAGTCGCAGGGAGCGTGACGTCACATACGAGCCGTGTAGTCTTTCTCGTTGTGTTTTCTCTACAGCCTTTATCTGAACAATTGCACAATAAACGGTCGAACTCTTTGCATGAAAAATTATCCTTTAAATCCACAAACAACATATGTGTAATCCAGGGCATATAAAGACCGGGACCAGAAAATAATTATTTTCTCTCCATTGACACCCATTCATATTTTTCGATCTCATAGGTCCCATGAGCCCTACCGGAAGGGGCGTGACTTCGCCACTCTATAGGGAATAGGGAACGAGTGTATAGGGAACGATTTCGAACACAGCTCTAGTATAACCTAAAATCTATAGCGTGGCGAAGTCACGCCCCTTCCGGTAGTAGAGCTCATGGGACCTATGAGATCGAAAAATATGAATGGGTGTCAATGGAGAGAAAATAATTATTCAGTCTTTATATGCCCTTGATTACACATATGTTGTTTGTGGATATAAATGATAATTTTTCAAACAAAGAAAACTAAAAACTTTCATGAAGAAGTTTGATAATTTTAGGTTTTATCTGAGGCCGCTTTGTGAACTATAGCTCTTCGCTGCTCTCGACGCATATGATATACGTCACCACACCCGCACTTGGAACTCGGGCACAGAGATGGCGATCTCTCTGCTCCACTTCACCACTTTTTTTCAAGGCGAGGATAAAAGCCTAGAAAGAGGTGAAAACCACTATAAGTCGGGGCATGTGGAGAGTTTTAGTTATGTGCCATCTCTATGTGCCATCTCTGTGCCGAGTTCCAAGTGCGGGTGTGGTGACGTATATCATATGCGTCGAGAGTAGTTCACAAAGCGGCCTCACATAAAACCTACAATTATCAAACTTCTTCATGAAAAATTTTAGTTTTCTTTGCATGAAAAATTATCATTTAAATCCACAAACAACATATGTGTAATCCAGGGCATATAAAGACTGGGACCAGAAAATAATTATTTTCTCTCCATTGACACCCATTCGTATTTTTCGATCTCATAGGTCCCATGAGCTCTACCGGAAGGGGCGTGACTTCGCCACTCTATACCTCCAATCAAACTGCTTTTCTTACTAAGACTCACCCACGCCGTCCGGAAGCTATCCAGGCAGCGTGGGCGGGTCTAAGTAAGAAAGGCGGTTTGATACGAATAGTAAAATCTCCTAACCTTTATGTCTCCTTTCCTTAACCTTTGTGGACAACGTCATCGGGTCAAGGAGAGATGAAAATGTGCTTCCTTTCAAACATAGGAAAAGACCACACTGTTTAAAATTAATTAGACTCCATTTGTCCTAACCGACTTTATTGCGCGACGGCGAGTATTGCTGACCTCTAGCGTCTCTAGCGTGGAACTACTGTTTTCCGAAGTTGGACTACAACAAGCGCTCTTTCGATCGACTTGAATCCTAATTCACATGTGAAAAAAAATAGGCTCAATTTATGTTGACTGAATTAACTGCCCCTAGTGGTCTTTCTTAAATGTGAAGCAGGCATTTAATTTGTAATTTGTGTATATTGTGTGCTTAATAACCAATTAATTTCGATTAAAATAATATGTTTCTGGAATTGGTATCCCATATTATAAATTTTCGTCTCTTCTTCTGCTTTACCGCATCTCTCATGCGTCCTCGCATAGAGTCTTCTTTAATAGGTCCATGCATAGAGTCGGTAAACTTCTTCGGTGGCATTTTGCTTTAAATATTGCCGCCGTCAAGGATTAGGGGATACCACTATCTCCTTTCCTTTTGAAAAGGTTGCTAAGGAGTAACCTATGCTAAAGGAGGGTTAAAGGATGCATCGAGGCTCCTTTCCTAAGCAATTTTAGAATTCTTTTCTCCAAGTACTTCGTCATTTCGGTAGGAAAGTAAATTTCCGATGCAAAAAAGAGAATTCGTAGAGGCCCCATGCTTCAACCTCAGCTGCTGCAGTACACACTTCCCAGCAGCATGTGGCATCACTGCCCCGTGTCACCAGCAGCTGTGTTCACAGTTGGAACCGGATGTTTCTGTGCCAGGCCGGAGGTATAGAGCTCGTAAGTACGCCCCTTACGGTAGACCCCTCATGGGACCTCTGGGCGAGGAAAGTTAAAATGGGAGTCAATTGAAAGAAATGTATTATTTTCTGATCCCAGTCATTAAATGCCTTGGATTACACATATGTTTTGTGTGGGTCCAAATAATATTTTTTCACATCAAGAGTCAAGAGTTTGACCGTTTATTGTGCAATTGTTCAGTTAAAGCCTGTAGAGAATAGGCTACACAATGAGAAAGACTACACGTCTCGTATGTGACGTCACGATCCCTGGCAGTCCCTGCGACTGGCGTGGACAAGACCTACAATCTCCCCATCGGCATAATTGAAAATCTACACATGCCCCGCCTTATAATGTTTTTCACCTCTTTCGATCCTGTTATCCTCCCCATGGAAAAAAGCAGTGAAGTGGAGCAGAGAGATCGCCATGTCGGTACTAATGGTGCGTTTTAATATCCATCCGTCTCGGAGCTCCGAGGACGTTGCCTAGCGACACGCACAAACACGCCCCTTTTCCTCGGAAGTCGATCTCGCCATCTCGTTTGAACTCAGCGGTGACCGAGCGAGGCTTCCGAGATAGAATTGAAGATGGATGCGCCCAGTGTGACATTCAGTGAACTGTTTTCATTGTGTTTGGACCGCTTTGGTGGTTTAAATCGCAATTTCAATCACTCGTATTGCTGTAATAACTTACATATGCAGAAGATACATTGAAACATGAAATGAAGTGAAAATTGTAGAAGTTCAAATGGCTGCGTTTTCGTACGGTGAAAACGCACCGTTTCATTTATATTATTTCGTAGTCCTGAAATAATATAAATGAAAATAGTAGAAGTAGTCGGCCAATGCTACCGCAACAATAGCTTTCCGGGTGGCGTCCATGTTTTTCTCCGACGACCTACGCTCAAAACATAATAAAACGATTTTAGTGTGGGCGTGGCGTCCGATCCGAGATCCGAGTCGGCTCGCAGAGAATACTCGAACGCACCACAAGAGTGGTGGTGACGTATAATTCGCATCGAGAGCAGCGATGGGCTGTAGTTCACAAAGCGGCCTCCCACAAAACCTAACATTATCAAACCAATTTTTTTGGGGGGTTTTCTATGCATGAAAAAATATAATTTAAATCCAAAAACAACATATGTGTAATCCAGGGCATATAAAGACTGGGACCATAAATAATTACTTTCTCTCCATTGAAAACCATTACGATCTCAGAGGTGGGGGTCTACTGGAAGGGGCGGACTTACGAGCTTTATACTCTACTCCGGGGATCATCTGTCAGTAGAGAACCAATTAATGAATCGATGGAAACGATGGCAAATCGGAAAATACCTTTTAATTTCGACATAATGTTCCTAGTGCGGGATGATAATGTCAACCATGTTTTGATAGAAAGAGTTTAGAACATGGACATTTTAAATTGAAATCTGAATTCCAAAAGATAACGTTTGGTAGTTTCTCTCTCAGTTGTTAGTATCCCTACTGTAATTTAATCTGATTGCTTATCATTAGTATGGTTGCGAAGCAAGCCACAGCACAATTGTTTTGTGATCCTTTAGCCAATTTTTTGCTGACACTCAACCACAAGAATTCAACCAAGCTAAAACTTGCTTGTTATAAGCTGAAGCTTCTGCCCCTTCCCCTTGGTTATGACCAATAAAATACATTAATTCATCCATTCATTCAAAACATCTTGATTTCCAAAGGATACTGAAAATTATTTGCCATTCAGTAAAAATATTTAAAGATATCAAAATATATTAAAATTGAAATAAGGTGGGATCCTTGAGTCCTGTCGGTTACACATTTCTGTCAGGACTTTGTTGTCTACATGGCATTTACTGTCCCCCATTGGTAGTCAAAAGAACTGCATTACAACTGCAGCAGCCTCTTGAGCCAGAAGGGTCCAATCAACATGTATTTATGTATTTTTCAACGGTCTAAGGTCTATCAACCCAGTCGATAGTAAATAGTCTAATGTTGCGGGGGAGCCTATATAAACTATCTATAAATAACATAAATAACTTTTTTAATAATTGTAATAATTTAAATTGAAAATACAGACAGTATATATATGTGTCAATGTGTGTTTATAAAAAATATATATTACAGAAATATAGACTATGGGTCTGGTGTTAACTCAAAAATGTAAACTATAAAAAATCATCTGACCTACTGACTATGTTGTTGTCAGTGATCATTAAGCAGTAGCCTTCTTTTAATGTTGGCACACTGCCACAACTCAATGTGTGTGTCTATTTCTGCCATGCCACCACTCGTGAACAGGCTCTACGCTTAACCCCCCCAAGTCGTTAATTTACATCATGTCGTTTTCATTTTTATTTTTTTTACAAACTAGCTGACGACCCTGTGCGTAAAAGCCAGTCTTTGTACTTTTGGGTGTGACGCCCCAATCAGTGACCGTCGCATGGACCGATGGTCTCTCAAAGCAATTGATACTGGAGTCCCTTCCTCCCAAATACCTGGGTTTCACACAGTCCGACGAAAAACCTGCTCGACAACCGTGCGTCAAACCGAGCATATAAGACACCACTGTCCCAGGCGCAAGCACGCTAGTCTATGTCGTGTCTAAATATAGAGGTTTCTCCCAGTCAACGTCAAAGAAAACTCAAACTTACTCGGCTGCATTCCATCATTTTGGTCACCCTGATTGTTGCGCAAATCTGTGTTGTAGCAGTGACGGTAAACCACAGGTTGAAAACGAGTTTTTGTGCTCTGTGCGCTGGGCCATCTCTTTTAGACGCGTCTCCTGACTGAGATTACCATGGAGAAGCCGTGCTGAGCCGTGCATGATGGCGCTGTACTGAGTCTGACATTGAACATCCCAGCTGATGAAAACAGGTAAGGCTTGAGGAGAGAATGGGCTTTACTTTGGTCAGTCATTAGGCCTTCCTAATTTGTAGAATTCTGGCTTTACTAATATTGACACAAGACGCACAATATATAGTATATAATATGTTAACAGTAGGCGTGTGTGTGTGTGTGTGTGCGTGTGTTCCTTCGGTGTTTCATAATGTAACTATGAAGTCAGGTAGTTTAGTGATAACCGTAATGTTCTAAGTAATAAATACCTTTTCATTTTTGTAGTACTCTTTTAAAGGGCAAAGTCTGAGCAAAGTTTCAAAAAACATAATACATCTTAAAAGGTATGAACCTTTAATGAAAACGAGTTTGGTGAGGGAAGCCACCTTGCTTCGGACAACCTGTCAGGCAAGTGGAGGATGTTGGGTGTGTTAGATGGTAAGGAAGAATATCACACCCAAGAAGGATTTTTAAATGGTGTGACTAGTTGGATAGACAGACATGGCAATCATGCATCATCGCAACAGGTTTCTTTACTGGGGTTGTCCATATAAACTCTATTCAATTAAATTCAATGTTTGTAAGAGCCCTTATCATCTTAATTACTTTGATACAATCGTGTGCACGCCAAACCCTTTGTGTTCATTAGTATTGAATCAGAAGCTGGCAGGCTCCCTTATTGTTATTAGCAACCATGTAGATCATTATACAAATCAAAGTCATCGTTCTCCCCAAGCACACTTTTAAGTCCTGACATGTCCACAATTAGGATGAGGTCACGACATTCACACGTTGCATCTAATACAAAAAGTGTTACTCAACACCGTCGCGTCCCTGTCGCACAGCCCAGGCCTGCCATGAGGGACCGACTGAGCTTCCTGCAGGAGCTGTCCGACGGCCAGCCGGAGGCGGTGGAGCAGATGGAGTACGCCGAATCCTCTGCCGCCTCCGACTCCTACAGCAACGTGGACCTGGAGGACCTCCAGTCCGTGGCGGTGGTGTTTGACACCAGCCGGGACCTGGACGAGGTCCTGGGCAAGGCCCAGGAGGTCCACCGCGAGGTGCAGCTCATCCGGCTGGAGACCAAACGTCTGCGGGAGCAGAACGCCCGCGTGCTCCAGGGCACCACGCGCATGAGCGCCATCAAGCGCGACGCCAACGCCATCGGCACGGACATCAAGCTGCGGGCGGAGGGCGTGCTGCAGAAGCTGCGCGACATGGACCACGAGGCGCGCAAGATGGAGGAGGAGCACGGCGCCAACGCCGCCGTGTCCCGCATCGCCCGCACGCAGTACGCCTGCCTCAGCAACGGCTTCCGGGACACCATGTTCGACTACAACGAGGCGGAGATGAGCCACCGGGAGAACTGCAAGGCCCACATCCGGAGGCAGATGGAGATTGTGGGCCGGGAGACGACGGGCGAGGAGGTGGAGGAGATGATCGAGACGGGCCAGTGGAACATCTTCGGCGGCGAGCTGCTGGCCGAGGGGAAGACGGCGCGCTCGGCGCTGACGCAGATCGAGAAGCGGCACCAGGACCTGGTGGAGCTGGAGACGCGCATCAAGAACATCCACGAGATCTTCCTGGACATCGCCCTGCTGGTGGAGGAGCAGGGACCCATGCTGACGTCCATCCAGAGCAACATCCAGAAGACGGACGGACACATCCAGGAGGCGCTGATGAAGCTGGGCCGGGCCAAGAGGCACGACAAGAACAACCCCTTCAAGAAGATGTTCTGCGGCTGCTTCCCCTGTTATAAATAAAGCGTGATGGAGCAGGTGGTGGAGCATGCCCGATAGCCTCCTGATGGGTCAAACCATGCTAAACCTAATAGGGGTGAATGTCAAAGTACTGTGGTGTTTGCCCCCTTCATTAAGCTCTCGGGGGTGTTGATTAACATATACACGGCACTTTACACGAAGCTGTCAAGAGATGTTTAGGTGTCCAACAAAGATGATCACAATGTTATGGTCCAAACCCAATGACGTTCATTGTGTCCGATTTAAGTAGGTATTTAAAATGGTGTCTGTAACGTAAGGGTTTGAATTCTTAGAATTCTACTGATTTGGGTTTAAAACTTGAATGTCAATAATCTGTTTGTGGTGCTAAATCGCATCAATAATATTATTAAAGCTGTGTTCGTTTTGTACTATTACCGATACAATTCGCAGTTCAGCAACACCCAAATAAACCTTCATATTGTAAAAACTGCACATAGGTTGAACTTTCGCTAAGCACGGACAATGATATCAACAATGCAACAAGTGATACTGATCCACTGATAATATATTTAGCATAATTAGAAGCACAATATGTATGTTATTTCTTTGTACTCAGGTGTCATTTATCCTGCATAAATTATAAAATGACTTCATTTGTTTGTCTCTGTGTGAATGGGAAACTAATTCTTCCAAATCGTAAGCCTCATAGCATATTTCAAGGAATTGAGCGTCAATATTGCCTTGGTCAAATAGATGACGAATCCTATCTTAAGCTGATAGTGATTATAAAATGTAAAAGGAGCTCTGATTGGCCTAGGATATAGCCAATGAGACACCGCAAATCAGCAGCATTAGGAGAGTGGAGTTAGGTTAGATATCACAATTTGGCCAAAATATGACTCAGGAAATTATGCTGTGAGGTTCATGATATGCATGAATGTAAATGAATAATTCCACAACTCAAATAAATTATATCATTATTATATGCTGCTTTGAATTGTGTTCACAATAAATAAAAGAAACTGAACATTAAATGCCGTCTACAATTGTCATTTCTGTCAATGTGCTGTCTCAGTTTTCATATACACACGTATATTTCACGTATACTTTGTTCTACTAATCACCCCATAGCCAGTCCTTATTCTATTTCCATAGGTGGACATACTTATTAGGCCTATACGACATATTCTAAACATATCCAAGCTGTTTGGATAGATTTAATTAGATAGATTCCTAAGATACTTTCAAAGAGTAGTTGCATCCTTTTCGGGAATTCCTGTGTGGTCAATGAGTCACCTGTCACCTGTCCCGTCCCCTAGGTAGGTGTGGCTGTCATCGCTTCTGAGCAGGATGCGGGTGAACCACATTTAGTTGTCAGGCACTGAATGGATGCTCATGTTTGTCTGACTTGGACTCTATCCTGAAACCTCCATGGTTGGACTAGGTGATTTGTGTGACCAACCCTGACCCTAACCCACATGGATGAGTTAAAATAATAATTATTTGGATCCTAAGGAGGAGGCTCAAAAGAAGGTAAGACACTTAATAACAATTTGTTATCAAAGCATTTGCTTTCACTTGCTCAGGTAAACGCTGTAGTCAAACCTGTTGGCAGGTAGGTCATTAATAGGTGCTGCCTTAAACCACATAGCAAATGGTGCTCTGCTGATGAAACTATCAGTTCCATGAGTAAACAATGAGTTTAACATTTACTTATCAAGGTAAAGGCCTCCACCTTTTGTATGTGTTTTGACACTTATATTTCCATTTCACATATAACGTATAAGAATACTGAAGATGTGGGTTCTTTCAAATCATACAATAAAAAAAATATTTCTATGTGCTAAAAAGACGATGGAGGTTATCTAAAACAACCAATGTATTTATGAAATACAACATTTCATAAACATGTCAACATATCGGCCTTCATGGCTGCAAAGAAAGTTTGCTTCCTTGTTCCTTAAAAAAAACATTCCTTGCTTCCTGACAGTATCACTGACACAATGCCTTCTATTTAATAGAACAATGGTTTCAGACATGTTTCTATTTATTGCTTGGTTGGTTAGAGTTAAATTACAAATGTGAAAAAAGGAGTGTCTGGGGTTTTCCAATTAAGTAATGGGGCACGTTCCATTCCTTAATGGGAAACATCACTGTGACTCATAAACAATTCCTGTTCTGGATCTGAATTGCTGTAAAACCGAATCACAGCTTAATTGACAGCTTGCACGGTCCTCCTGTTGCTTATTGCTTGTGCTGTATCTGAAATCACTATCTGTAGGTGAGCCTTATGAAACTATTAATGTATTATGAGATATGCCATGACATGACGGCTTTGGCTTTAATGATCGGGATCACAATAACTAAAACCCAGGTGTCCTTTCTAATGCAGTACATCACCTGGTGACTCCAGGAAATATGGCCAATCATTTTAATTCCCTTCAGCTTCATTTCACAGGCAGGATGAGGGACCGACTGGAGATGCTGCAGACCATCCGGGAAGAGGAGTGCGACTCAGAGTCGGAGCTGTCCTTTCCGGACTGTGACTCGGAGCAGCTCGACTTTTCCCAAGAGGCGGTGGTCTTCCGGGACCCCGACGACCTGCGCGGCGTCCTGAAAGAGGCCCACTCCCTGCGGAAGGAGGTGACCCTGCTCCGCCTCGAGGTGACCCGGCTCATCCGGCACAACGAGCGCTTCGGCACCAGCATGCGCCGCCTCACCCTCCTCAAGCAGGACTCGGACTCCATCGCCAGGGGGATCCACCGCCGCGGCGAGGCCCTCTTCGTCCGGCTCAAGGCTCTGGGGGAGTGCAGCCGCGCGCTGGAGGACCTGAAGGGCCCCGACGCGGCCCTGAGCCGCATCGCCACGGGCCAGCATTGCGCGCTCAACCGGGCCTTCAAGGGCATCATGGACGACTACAACCGGGCCGAGGAGATGCAGCGGGTCAAGTGCCGCGGGCGGCTCCAGAGGCAAGCCTCCATCCTGGGGACGGACATCAGCGACGAGCAGCTGGACGAGGTGGTGGAGCAAGGGGGGAAGGGGTGGGCCGAGCTGTCCCAGAGTCTGCAGACCGACGGCGCGCGCACCAGCCGCCTGGCGCTGTGCGACATCAAGGGCCGGCACAGGGAGCTCGTGGAGCTAGAGGCCAGGATAAAGGAGGTGCATGACCTGTTCCAAAACATGGCCATGATGGTGGAGGAGCAGGGGTGCCTGATCAACAATATCGAGAACAATGTGGGTCGAACGCAGGAGTACGTACAGGAAACCAATGAACACATCAAGACGGCGGTGAGGTTCAAGCGGAAGAACCCCTTTAAGCACTGCTGCCCTTGTCTACCATGTTGGCGCCCGGTTGTGTAGAGCGACATATCGTCTTATACCTTAAGAAGTGCAATGTATTTATGATTCTTTTTACGTAGTTTGATATGGTAAGGGAAGTCAGAAAAGTCCTCGCACCTGACGATCGAGATGGCAAGCGTCTGCAAAGACACAAAATACTACATTTAGTGTTATATTTGTGGATGGTCATATCAAATCAAATACTTGGGACTGTAAAGTCAGCTGTTACATATGAACTCATGAAGGAGGTTTCATCGGTGAGGAAATAGCGAAGCACAGAAAGATACAAGCCCATACTAATCAAGATGTCTTTATTTATATTGATTGTCACATATTGTTTTACATTAATGCTCTGCAAAACACAAAGACAGATTCATAGCAATATGTTATTTTTATTATTCAAACAAATGAAGATGAAAGATGAAAAAGTGATTCTTGTGTTTTCTGAAATTGAATAAATCCATCGTGTTGTCTCAAGTCTTCCTTGTGTTCTTGAACTCAACATTATAAGCAAAAAACGAATGAGGGCAGACAACATTATCTTACAGAACGCCCAGCGTGCGTGAAGGGTTCTGGTCCAATTCCACAACATACTGTACACCAGTGGTTTTTAACTTGTCTAACCTGAACTCCCACAAGTGTGATTTGTCTCTGGGACCAGAACAGAAAAGGTGTTTGCGACACACCAGGGGTGTATCACTGCAGTACACTACTTCACTGACTCAATCAAAGCATCATGTTAGATAGATTACCGTGGGGTTCATCACAACTCCATCTACTGCTAATATACAGCAAATCACTACCAGGAGACCTTAGGTGTATATCCTGCGACAGGTCTTTATTGACCAAGGTCTTCTACCTTGACTTTAAATGACCTTATGTTACTCAGACAAGATTATACAGACATCGAATCCCAACATGGACACAACACTAAAGACCGTGATCATAATGTCGTTTAGGGCAATGACTGACCCCTGGTTCGATACGAATGGTTCACCCTTTGTAAAACAATAGTGACATAAAATGTGTTGGCCAATCCATAAGTATAGAGTCATTGAGACATTGTGAAGTTAAAAGGTGAACTTACAGAACTTACATTGTGCATTTACTGCCGCATGCAGGCTACTGTTTCGTATAATCTCAGTGATATTCAGTGATATTAAATCCTCTCCTCATTTTAGCCGTCCATCTTCTAAACGCCGGCTATTGAGAAGGAATACGCTAATATATCGGATCGAACTCGTTAGCATAGTAAGCTAACGACCAGGCTAACCGTTAGCTTACTACGCTAACGAGTTCAGACTGTTGTGTGTGGGTGGCGTCTCCTACCGGCTGCTAGCGTGTCGTCCCCTCGACAGGTCGTGCTGGCTCATCTACTCTCTTCAAATACTCACCGTGTACTCCAAGGGGGAAGTACATTGAATAATATATCATAACTTCAGGGTACACAGTACAGTAGTACCACTACGAATGATTACGGTATAGCTCCGCCATGCCATTGTACGCACCAGGATGGCCGAGTGGTTAAGGCGTTGGACTTAAGATCCAATGGACATGTGTCCGCGTGGGTTCGAACCCCACTCCTGGTAGTCGCTTTTTGCCGACCTACTCGTCTGTTATAGATGGAGGTGGACGAGAGTTACCCAGATTGAATCTGCGCGGCTACGCTCAGATCTGTAGGCTGATTCTTAACATATTGAGAACACAACAGACCGAATTAAGACAGCATGATGAACGATCAACTCATAAATCCACCTTGTTTCGTTTATAAACATCATCATTCACTCATTCACATCATTCAATTTCGAGGGTTTTACTTTCAAAACAGCAGTGATGATGTGAAGGAAGACTCCCGTAACCTGGAGGATTAAGGATAAAGGATAGTATGATATTATAAACTTTGATTTGTGAAGGTGATACAATCGAACTTTTCTCATTGGATGGCTGTCCCAGCCCGCTTCCTACCGTTTCGAACACACCCCATGTCTTAATTTTGATACTATACTGTAGGTATACACACATTCTAGCTTAAATTTAGGCAAAAGCTTATCTTTTCCCCAAAAAGTCCATAGTCCATATGCAATTTTTCTTTCAAGCGTATAAATCACTTTTCTCTAGTCGTTTCAAGTAAACCGTGCAGAGCCGGGTAGTCTGTCCGCTCCGGTTCCTTCCGGGAGAGTCGCTGCCAGCCACCGGGCAGGGCGCTGTCAGGTGTGAGGCAGGGGAGTCGTAATGGAATAGTACCGTTGAATGAATTACAATTCTTTAGAAAGGAGTTAAATGTGATAAAGACACTACCACAGAAGAGGGCGCTAGAGGACTTACTCAGACTTATTCGGCTTCGCGCAGTTTGCACATTAATGCAAACTATTCATTGTCGGAAATCCATGGGTGTGTTCGAAACCGCCTACTTGCTTACTGCTTACTACCTACTAAATATTTGGCTTACTTCTCGAATCCTTAAATAATGATTGAGTAATCCATTTGAGTAATCGACGTTCAGAAGACCGTCCTTACTTAACCACCTCAGATGACGTGAAACAAATGACGTGTCAATAACCTACCGACCGGGCGCCGTTAATAAACATTATAAATAAATATATAAACGTCACATTTAACGTCACAGTACACCTTCAACCTAAGGATTTGCGGTGATATGTTAAAACAATTGTTAAACAATTATTAAAAGCACTGCTGCTGCGGCTCCCTGTTTAGCGCCATTGCTTCCACTGTTCTTTTGAATAGACGCAGTGCATTCTGGGGCAGTTTAGTACGTCTAGCAAGCTAGCGATGCTTACTCAAAATCTTTCCGGAAGTAGAAGACATTCGATTACTACTCGCTTACCTAAACTCGCTTACTAAGTTCTCGCTTACTCAATTTGACGTCATAGTTAGTAGTAGTAGTAAGCAAGTACGCGGTTTCGAACACACCCCATGTCTTAATTTTGATATGTGATCTACCGTTGGCTACCACCTATAAGTATAAAGATAAGTTGGAATAATAGGAACAACTATTATTATAACAACTATTATTATAATTATAAAAGTAAATACCTGCACATTGCAAATAATGAGTTGTGAAGACACCAGAACATTTTTGGGTGTCTTGACCTTGCTCAGGTGGGTGGTCTCTAAACCCAGTGAGACCACCCAAAATACAACTGCCTCTATTGGTCCAGTATCCATGGCAACACTGCTAACCCAAATCCCAGCAAATTAAAACATAATGGTTGATGTGGGCCTATTTCTCATTTACCTGTGACTAATCATTTCATCCCTGCTGCTGATGACCCCAGGAAAGTCTGTTAAAGTTTTGGCGTGCTTAGCCTAATGGTGATCAATATTTAACTTGACCTAAAAGTCACGCTTCATTTGGTCTTTATATATTATTTGGAATTACCTCAGGGGCAGATCACACAGAAACGCGTTGCAACGCTTACAAAAAAGCCCAACGCAGATTGCTTTGAAAGGACCACTGCTCTGAGCATTTTTGTGTCATACCCTAACCACTAAACCACGATAGCAGAAGCGTCACGATAAGGCTTCATCGAGGACCAGCCTCTGGAAGAGGAGATCTAGAGATGGCGGGGGTCTGTAGGGCTGTCCTGGGTTAACTTCTCACCCACTCCGTGTCCCACGCTGGTATTCACACTGATAACCTCAGAGGTGAGGGTGAGTAAGGATATCAGCTCTGAGGAGATCATTTTCTGGCACCCGAGAGGCCAGATTAATACCTTATCATTTTGTCAACACTACACTGTTTGTCAGCTATCTAGCCTGCTCATCTTTGTGCAGTGCCACAAGTACTCCACTTGTTCGAACCTCCTCACGAGGTATAACGTATCGGGGCTGCGATAGAGTTAGCCCGTTCTGCTCTTATTATGGAGTGTATCATCGCACCAGGTCCCGTTGGAGGTCGGAGCCTTCCCCAGGCCTGAGAAAAAGCCGGGTTTGCTCTCCGGAGCTGGACCTCATCCACCAGGGAGGCAGGGAGGGCCCAGTAGGGGCCCCTGGAGAGATCAGCACCAGAGGCGCCGGGAACGGCTCCATCCAGGCCAGAGAGCCCCCCTGCCTCACAGCCCGGGACCCTGGAGGAGGTGGGGGGTGGGGGTCGTCATAAGTTACCTTTTCCTGACAGATCTCCAAGGATCTTCCTGCTTCCCTCTCGGTTGGATGTTTAGCACAAGGATGCTGTTGACCCCGGGCTTCATGGGACAGGGCTTTTGGCTAGGAAGAAGTAGCAGGTAGTAGCAGGACGTAGGAGGAAGTAGCAGACAGTACTAGGAAGTAGTAGAAAGTAGCAGGAAGTATCAGAAGGAAGTATCAGGCAGTATCAGGGAGTAGTAGCAGGAAGTAGCAGGAATTAGAAGAAGGTAGCAGGAAGTTGCAAGAAGTCACAGGAAGGCAGTTGAAGCCTCTGGTAAAACAAGCTGACCCTCCTATAGATTAGGGACGGGTTACATTTTGATACGGTTATTTAAGTCTTTATGGTCCGGGTTTTATAGATAACGTGTTTGCTTTGATATGCCCAGGCAAGATAAGAAGGCTCTTGGAAATAAATGAAATCTTTCTTGGGAGTGTGAATTGCTTTATTGCGGATTATGGCATGTTGGTTGTTCGTTATTCAAATGTCGGCTACTTTTTCATTTTGTTGTTGCATCTACTGTTTTTCTAAACGTGAGTCCCTCTCCAGAAGATGTCACTAATGAGGTCCATGACCCCAATGACATTCTTTTTGCATCTTGTCAGTTTTTCATCAGTAGTTTATGTCATCCAATGCTATGTATTTCTAACATGCCACCAATAGAATAGCATATAAATATTATACTTCAATGTTAACATTTGCATAAAGCCATCGATTTCTTGATGTAAAACGTTTCCTTATTCCCGGGATAATGTCATCAAACCATTTATAACCTGCATGGCAAGGTATTTGATTGCATCCCATAATAACCACAATCAATTATTTGGATAGCAAATGGCCAAATAACACTTGATTTTTTTTAAAGCTTGTGTAATGATGATTAAATGCACAATGGCTTAAGGAGTAGCCTGGGTAGGCTACCGTAAGCCTACAGGTACATTTAGTAGTTACTAAAATGAAGAATTAATCCTCAACCATGAGCATTTCAATAGGCAATGTTTTCATCAGACTGAGAGAACTTGGGTGTAATTTGTGTGTTGGCCAACAGGCGCCGCCATTGAAACAAGTACGAAAAAACTGAACACATCGTCACACAAAGTTTGAGAATACGACAAAAAGTTTAAACTACATCTTTATTATGCTTGAGTGCAAGCTGGCTATTATGTGGCATTTTATAAAAAATAATAAAAGCTATCGTTTTTCGCTTGGATCAAATATTGCAATCATCAAATGCATACAAAAATGAAGTCGAACGTTTCCACATTCCCCCCCACGTTTTCTTTCATCCTCCAAAGGCCCCCCTGCCAGTCCACACGCGTAGCAGCCCCCTCGGGTGTA
>NC_082402.1:3048702-3068702 GCF_031168955.1 Gadus macrocephalus
TCTTTTCGTTCAAAAAAGGTTGAGGTCACACACAAATACACACACACACACAGCGGACCTGTCTCACTGTGGTGTGTGTTGTGTGTGTGCGTTTGTCTTGCCTTTTTGACGTTTTTGAATGCAGTACTTGGTGAATGTATTGAAAACGCTCAATTAAGTAACGCAACTCACACACACACACACCAGTCCTGTCCCAGCTGTGTGTGTGTGTGTCTGAGTTTGTGTGTGTGTTGCACTAACTTTATTTGAACAATTTTGAACTCTTGCTGAATGTATTAAAAAATGAATGTAACTCACACACACAACACAGTCCTGTCCCACTGTGTGTGTGTGTGTGTGTGTGTGTGTTGTCTTTTTGAACCATGTTCAACCATTTTGAACTCAGAACTAGTGAATGTATTCCAAAACATAAAAAGACCCTCCAGGCCAGTCATGTCCCACTGTGTGTGTGTGTGTATGTGTGTGTGTGTGTCTGTGTGTGTGTCTGTGTGTGTGTGTGTGTCTGTGTGTGTGTGTGTGTGTCTGTGTGTGTATGCGTGTGTGTGTGTGTGGTTTGTGTGTGTGTGTGTGTGTGTGTGTGTCTGTGTGTGTGTGTGTGTGTCTGTGTGTGTGTGTGTGTGTATGCGTGTGCGTGTGTGGTTTGTGTGTGTGTGTGTGTGTCTGTGTGTGTGTGTGTGTGTGTGTTTGTGTTTGTGTCAGTGTGTGTTGAGGTGTCTTTTTGACCCAGTCCAGTTCGCGGTGCGGTCGTTGTAAACACATTCCTCTGGGTGTTTGCGGTCTCGCTCGGCCTGGAGGTGATGAACCTCAGCTATTGTCCGGTGGGCTGCTGCTGAACCGGGGAGAGATGGGGGGAGAGAGATGGGTGAGAGAGAGGGGAGAGAGGGAGAGAGAGGTGAGAGGGATGGGGGGGAGAGAGAGGTGGGAGAGAGAGGGGAGAGAGGGAGAGAGAGGTGGGAGAGTGGGTGGGGAGAGAGGGAGAGAGAGCTGGGAGGGATGGGGGAGAGAGAGGTGGGAGAGAGGGGGGAGAGTGGGAGAGAGAGATGGGAAGGATGGGGGAGAGAGAGGGGGAGTGAGGAGGGAGAGGAGGAGAGAGAGGAGAAGGGGGGGAGAGAGGAGAGGGAGGGGAGAGAGGGGCAGAGAGGGGGGAGGCCCCAGTAGGCCTTGGGAACGCGTGGCGTTGCATTGTTATCGCCTGAGCGGCCCGCTGGTATGTTCAGAATGTGACCTGAGGGGGAGGCACTGGGTAGAGGAGGGAGAGAGAGAGAGAGAGAGAGAGAGAGAGAGAGAGAGAGTGAGAGAGAGAGAGAGAGAGAGAGAGAGAGAGAGAGAGAGAGAGAGAGAGAGAGAGAGAGAGAGAGAGAGGAGAGCGAGACTCAGAAACAGTGGAACGAGATAATAGGGGAAAACAGAGAGGGAGCGAAAGAGAGGGAGTGAGAGAGAAGATGAGAGAGGGATTGAGGAAGATGACGGGAGGAGGGAGGAAGGGAGAGAGAAGTTAAGACGAGCCTCTCCATCAAAGCCAGCATGAAGAACACCCTCCTCAAGGGGAGCTTTGTGACGGAGGACCACTGCGCACTCAGTCTCCGGGCCGGCCATGGGGGGGCTTTACATGGAAGCACAGCGAGCACAAACTCCCCCGGTTTTCGGTAATGTGTGTGTGTGTGTGTGTGTGTGTGTGTGTGTGTGTGTGTACAGAGTAGCAGAGCTCTCACTTCCCAGCTGTGGAACGGTTCAGGTATGCTGAGGAGGCTTCCAGGAAGAGGCCTCTGGGCCCAGTGTCAAGGAGCTCAGTGCTGTGGGAATGTACATGAGTAACGCTCTCTCTCTCTCCCCCTCTCCCTCCCTCTTCCCCACTATGACTCTCACCCCCTCTCTCCCCCCTCTCTCTCTCCCTCTAACCCCCTATGTCTCTCTTCCTCTCTCTCCCTCTGCTCCCCTATGTCTCTCGCCCCCTCTCCCTCTCTCTCTCTGCTCCCCTATGTCTCTCTCTCTCTCCCTCTCTCTCCTTCCCCTCTCCCCCTCTCTCTCCCTCTGCCCCCCTATGTCTCTCTCTCTCTATCTCCCCTTCTCCCTCTTCCTCCCTCTGCCCCCCTATGTCTCTCCCTCGCTCTCTCGCTCTCCCTGTCTCTCCCCCTCTCTCCCTCTGCCCCCCTATGTCTCTCTCTCTCTATCTCCCCTTCTCCCTCTTCCTCCTCTGCCAACCTATGTCTCTCCCTGACTCTCTCTCTCTCCCTGTCTCTCCCCTCTCTCCCTCTGCCCCCCTATGTCTCTCGCCCCCTCTCTCTCCCCCTCTCTGCAGTGCAAGGCCCTGGAGCAGAAGCTGGAGGAGGAGCGGGTGTTCACCGAGTACGAGCAGGTGCCCAAGCGGGCGGGCGGAGGGCGGGCCGGCCACCGCCACGCTGGCCGACAACAGCGAGCGCAACCGCTTCCGGGACGTGGTCCCATACGAGGAGAACCGCGTGGAGCTGGTGCCCAACAAGGAGAACAACACGGGCTACATCAACGCCTCGCACGTCAAGGTGGGTCCGGGGGGGTCAAGGTGGGTCCGGGAGGGGGCGGGGGGGCGGAGGGCAGGGCGAGGAGTCTTGGACCCGCGTTTATGTCGGTTGATCCGGGTGGATCTAGTACCATGGGTCCTGACTCACCGGTGGAGAACCACTGATCCAGACGGGACACACACCAGGCTGTCCTGATCTGGATCGGACAGACACCAGGACACCAGGATGTCCTGATCTAGAGAGACTGGACAGACACCAGATAAAAAGGCCGTCTTGATATAGACAGACTGGAGGACGGGACGGACACCAGGACACCAGGCCGTCCTGATATAGACAGACTGGAGGAACGGGACGGACACCAGGACACCAGGCCGTCCTGATATAGACAGACTGGAGGAACGGGACGGACACCAGGACACCAGGCCGTCCTGATATAGACAGACTGGAGGAACGGGACGGACACCAGGACACCAGGCCGTCCTGATATAGACAGACTGGCGGACGGGACATTTGTCAGGGCCCGTTCTGGCAGCACACAGACGTCTCACCGAGGAACAAGGAGCCAACACGAAGCAGCTCTGTTTTCTTACCGATAGCAGAGCCTTCCGTTCCCCTCCTGTTTCCAGGAGGAGGAACGTGTTTATCTTCCCCCCCCCCCCCCCCCACACCCCGTCTCCCCATCCCCCTGTCCCACTGATGCAACCGTGTGAAACAGTGTCACCTATCACAACCCCCCCCCCCCCCACACCCTCACCCCCGTTCAGGACAGGGTGAAAGGGGGGGTGTTTTAGTGTTTTTTCCTCCAGGTTGTTTTGGGACACTAATCTTCTCCGAGCTTACGGAATCCCGTGGAGGAATGTTTGGTCCAAACTCCAAACCCTTCTTAGGAAAACCTGAGCCCTGGCGTTCCCAGCGGCCTGCCCTCGCTCCGACCAAACACAGAGCGCGCTTGTTCACCAGTCACACATGCACGGCGGGAATGCGTGTGTGTGCTTGGCTGGGTGTGTGCGTTAGTGTGTGTGTGTGTGTGTGTTGTGAGTGGATCTTTGCAGGTATTTGTGTGTGTTTAAGTGCGTGCGTATGTTTACGTGCGTGTGTGCGAATATGTTTGCGTGTGATTGTGTGTGTGCGTGCGTGATTATGTGTGTGTGTGTGTGTGTAGGTGTGTGTTAGTGTGTGTGTGTGTGTGTGTTGTGAGTTGATGACCTTTGCAGGTATTTGTGTGTTTTAAGTGCGTTTCCCTGCATGTATGTGTATGTGTTTGTGTGTGTATTTGTGTGTTTGTGTGTGTATATATTTTTCTGTGAGTTGTGAGTGGATGTGTGCCAGTATTTGTGTTTATGTGTGCATACGTTTCCATGTGTGTTTGCTAATTTTTCTGTGTGAGTGTGTTTTAGGTGTGTACGTGGGAGCTTCTGGTGCGCGCACACACACACACACACACAAAAGCTCAAAGGGGGTGCTGACTCACAGCCGTATCACACGGTAACCCTCTTACACCGCAGGTGGTGGCAGAGCCGGTACAGAGAGCCTCGCTCCTCACTAATACTGTGTTTACAACCACGGAGGAAATAAGAAGGAACACGCTCATTACGTAATGACATTCCACCGCCGGATGGGCGGAGCCGGCAGGAATCTGTTGACTGTGTGAACACCTTGATTGAGATTAGTGACGGCTCCCTTAGTGGTGCCAGGAGAATCCAAACCTAGACGCTGATGGAGAGAAGATGTGATGTAGTGGCGCCTTCTAGTGGTGAATGAGAGTACTGCGGTGTATGCGGGTTTTTTTTGCCTTTTTTTTTTAGCGCGTTTGATGGGTTTGTCTTTTGGGATTTAAAGGGGTGGTATTATGCCACCAGGGGTGACTGTGATTAGCCCTAGCAAGCTGTTTGAAGTGGGCCTGTTTTACAAGTGGGCATGTCCACCTCGATGTACGCTAGATGTAAAAGGCAGATTTTCGGCTTGTAATGGCTGATAACACCATATGGCCATATTTTATTCACGTTTTTATGTATTACACTGTACTTATTTGTGTTTGTGTGTGTGTATGTGTGTGTGTGTGTGTATGTGTGTGTGTGTGTGTGTGTGTGTGTGTGTCCAGGTGACCATCAGCGGTGAGGAGTGGCACTACATCGCCACCCAGGGGCCGCTCGCCAACACCTGTGCCGACTTCTGGCAGATGGTCTGGGAGCAGGGCGTCAACGTCATCGCCATGGTGACCGGCGAGGAGGTACTGCGCTGGACCACGCTGTCCATCCGTCCTTGCCCCCTGTCGTCTCTCCTTCCATCCTTCTCATCTCATCCCTCTTTTTATCCGTCCTTCTCGTCTTATCTCTCCTTCCGTCCTTTTCATCTCGTCGCTCATCTCCATCCATTGTTTTGGTGTGATCTCTAATCTCCACATCCCTTCTCATCTCATCTCTCCCTCCCGCCTTCTCATCCTTCTCCTCCATCTCCTTCGCATCTCATCTCTCTCTCCATCCCTCCTTCTCTTCTCTCTCCATCCCATCTTCTCTTCTCTCTCTCCATCCCTCCTTCTCTTCTCTCTCCATCCCATCTTCTCTTCTCTCTCTCCATCCCTCCTTCTCTTCTCTCCCCATCCCTC
Source organism: Gadus macrocephalus (assembly GCF_031168955.1). Classification (NCBI taxonomy): domain Eukaryota; kingdom Metazoa; phylum Chordata; class Actinopteri; order Gadiformes; family Gadidae; genus Gadus; species Gadus macrocephalus. Next base: position 3,053,806 of record NC_082402.1, read on the forward strand.
CTTCTCTTCTCTCTCTCCATCCCTCCTTCTCTTCTCTCTCTCCCTCCCTCCTTCTCGTCTCTCTCTCCCTCCCTCCTTCTCTTCCCTCCTCTCATCCCTCCATCTTCCCTTCTCTCCTCTAACCCCTCCATCCCTCCCTCCCTCCTGTGCAGGAAGGGGGCCGGTCCAAGAGCCATCGCTATTGGCCCAAGCTGGGCTCCAAGCACAACTCGGCCACCCACGGGAAGTTCAAGGTCACCACCAAGTTCCGCACCGACTCCGGTTGCTACGCCACCACGGGGTTAAAGGTCAAGCACCTCCTGTCGGGCCAGGAGCGGACCGTCTGGCACCTGCAGTACACCGACTGGCCCGAGCACGGCTGTCCCGAATACGTCCAGGGGTTCCTCTGTGAGTAGCACTCAAACACAGACCCACATCCAGACCGTAGTCACTCAAACACAGATCCAGACCGTAGTCACTCAAACACAGATCCAGACCGTAGTCACTCAAACACAGATCCACATCCAGACCGTAGTCACTCAAACACAGACCCACATCCAGACCGTAGTCACTCAAACACAGATCCAGACCGTAGTCACTCAAACACAGATCCAGACCGTAGTCACTCAAACACAGATCCAGACCGTAGTCACTCAAACACAGACCCACATCCAGACCGTAGTCACTCAAACACAGATCCAGACCGTAGTCACTCAAACACAGATCCAGACCGTAGTCACTCAAACACAGATCCAGACCGTAGTCACTCAAACACAGACCCACATCCAGACCGTAGTCACTCAAACACAGATCCACATCCAGACCGTAGTCACTCAAACACAGATCCAGACCGTAGTCACTCAAACACAGATCCAGACCGTAGTCACTCAAACACAGATCCAGACCGTAGTCACTCAAACACAGATCCACATCCAGACCGTAGTCACTCAAACACAGACCCACATCCAGACCGTAGTCACTCAAACACAGATCCAGACCGTAGTCACTCAAACACAGATCCAGACCGTAGTCACTCAAACACAGACCCACATCCAGACCGTAGTCACTCAAACACAGATCCAGACCGTAGTCACTCAAACACAGATCCAGACCGTAGTCACTCAAACACAGATCCAGACTGTAGTCACTCAAACACAGACCCACATCCAGACCGTAGTCACTCAAACACAGATCCAGACCGTAGTCACTCAAACACAGACCCACATCCAGACCGTAGTCACTCAAACACAGATCCAGACCGTAGTCACTCAAACACAGATCCAGACCGTAGTCACTCAAACACAGATCCAGACCGTAGTCACTCAAACACAGACCCACATCCAGACCGTAGTCACTCAAACACAGACCCACATCCAGACCGTAGTCACTCAAACACAGATCCAGACCGTAGTCACTCAAACACAGATCCAGACTGTAGTCACTCAAACACAGACCCACATCCAGACCGTAGTCACTCAAACACAGATCCAGACCGTAGTCACTCAAACACAGATCCAGACCGTAGTCACTCAAACACAGATCCAGACCGTAGTCACTCAAACACAGACCCACATCCAGACCGTAGTCACTCAAACACAGATCCAGACCGTAGTCACTCAAACACAGATCCAGACCATAGTCACTCAAACACAGATCCAGACCGTAGTCACTCAAACACAGATCCAGACCGTAGTCAATCAAACACAGATCCAGATCCAGAACGGAGTCACTGGAACACCTGACCATAATCCCAAACCTTCTTCACTCAAATCCAGCCAATAATAAGTCAAATCCCGACGGGAATCACTCAAATCCAGACCATAATAAATCAAATCCAGACCATAATAAACCAAATCCCAACCATTAAAAGTCTAATCCAGACTGTAATAAATCAAATCCAGACCATAATAAATCATATCCAGACTGTAATAAGTCAAATCCAGAGCATAATAAGTCAAATACAGACCATTATAAGTCAAGTCCAGACCTTTATTCCTTTAAAGTCATAATAATTCAAAATAATTTCAGTGATTCAGTCACGTTGACCATCTTTAACTTTTCTTCATACAAAAAGCTTCTCTAACATAAATTAACATCTAAACTTCAACCATGTTCCTCACTGCCCCCCCCCCCCCCCCTCACCTGTCGTCGTCCCCCCAGCCTACCTGGAGGAGATCCAGTCGGTGCGACGCCACACAAACTCCATGCTGGACACCTCCAAGAGCCTGAACCCCCCGGTGGTGGTGCACTGCAGTGCGGGCGTGGGCCGCAGCGGCGTGGTCATCCTCACCGAGCTCATGATCAGCTGCCTGGAGCACAACCAGGTGACTCCGCCTTCCCCTGCTCCTTAGAGGCGGAGCCTGTGGACTGGTGACCGCAAGGCTGCCAGTTTGATGAGACCGTTATATTATAATGAGACTAAAATACATCCCTCTAACTGTGACCCGCCCCTCTTCTCTCTCTCTCTCTCCGTCTCCCCCTCTCCTCTCTCTCTCCCCCCTCCCTCTCTCTCCCCCTCCGCCTCCCCTCCCTCACTCTCTCTCCCCCCCTCCCTCTCTCTCCCCCTCTCCTCTCTCTCTCCCCCTCTCCTCTCTCTCCCTCTCCCCCCTTCCCTCTCTCCCCCCCCGCCCCCTCCCCCCCTCTCTCCCCCTCCCTCTCCCCCCCAGGCGGTGGAGGTCCCCACCATGCTGTCTGGCCTCCGGCAGCAGAGGATGCTGATGGTCCAGACCATCGCCCAGTACCAGTTTGTTTACCAGGTGCTCATCCAGTTCCTCAAGAACTCCCGCCTCATCTGAACCAATGAACCCGTGATGTCATGTGTGACCGTCGACCCTAACCAGAAAAAAATCCTTTTCGGTTTGGGTTTATTTAATATCGGTTATATTTAGATTGACAGACACGTTAAAATGTTGGGCATTAATGTTGGCCAGGCTAAGAAGGAGAGGCTCTGCGTTGGTCTGTCTAGATAACAGGACTCTACCTGTGTGGTGCTGTACACGTCTGTGATTCTCCTTCCTTCGCTCTAATGTTAGGCGTGCTGATGTAGTACCCTCCCCCGCCAACAGGAGGAGCCTGCGGGTCGTTGAAAGAGAGTAGAGAAACACCGCAAGGCAGAGAGACGTTAAACAAAAACTAAGGTTTAACGACGTTATAGTAATTGCATTCCAGGAAATACAATTGATGACATAATTTATTTAGTACAATATGATTTTTAGAAACAAAGTCCCCCGTTTCAGATCAAACAAATCATGTGTCAAGTTACATAATCCACGATGAGCTGTAACTACACACAGATGGTTAAACAAATTATGGAATCAATTAGGTATCAATATTTAACAGGTTATTGCTTCAAGTCTCAACATTTCATGACGTTTCAGTTCTACCGTTATTTATTATCTTTCGAAGCATCATTTCAAGAATAATTTCATAATTTCACCTTAACCGATGCTATAACTTTTTAATCTTGCTTGCGCACCGTTTTAATTTGAATAGTGTGGCTTTTTAATATTAATAACTCTTAATTTACATCAGACTTACTGTATTCTCATTAAGCATTTGTTAGCTAAATGTGTACAATACAATTCCCTCACACATACACACACACAAACGTAACATACCACACATCCATGTTATTTATCTAACTTAAAAGAAAAGATATGAACTTATCTTAAACCTCTTTGTTCATCGAGTTCAACATTAGCAAAGTCAACAACATTAAGTAACAATGGTAGCTGTTGTTGTAGTTTGGTCTATGGAGAACCAGATCGCCATGGAGACAACGTTGCTCCGATGACAAAGAAACAGCTCCAAAATGGAGGGGACGGTTTCTTTGTCTGTTTAACACTGTTTGTGCCTTATTGACATTTCTAAAACAAAAGAGAGGGAGTCACTTACTGGTATTCCTTGTAGCTTAGTTGTAAAAATGATCAATGTTAGTACTAAAACCCCCAGTGTTTGACACACTATGCGTTCAGTTCTGTAGACAAAATCATAACATTTCACCATGGACTCTATGGTTTTGCAGTTACTTGACCTCTCATGGCTTCTAACCATTGCCTCCTTTCTGATAAAGTCTATGGTAGAAAGCCAGGGAATTATTTTCATTTAGGTCATCAAGGTGGCCATTTGTATTTTTGCTACCAACACCAACGTTGTGTCAGAAAAAGGCGGCCATTTCCTAGAGCGACTGATTGATTCAAACCCACAAAGTATAGCGTAACCACGTGCCGAAATCTGTATACAAAATAGCCACACTCAGTAGCAGTTCATTATGTACGACTGGCTCTATTAACCGGTTGTATTCTTTTCAAACGTAATGCAAAGCCAGCCATGTCCAAAGTATCTCTGTACATAACGGACGTGAAAAAAAAAAGATTTCTACGAATGTCTTTTTATTACTTTTGTTATTATTTTTCGACTTGGTACCCCTAAGCTACCGTAAGATAATAATATACTATGCATGCTTTTTTTTATACTCCCTGTATATAAAGTATCCTTCATCAGATCAGTATCGGCTTCAAGCTTCACGGCTGAACTCTTGGCGACAATATTTCTCACCTACTGCATTCCACTTGTTTTGTTTATTTTCACACAATATTTTGGCAAAATATCTGGACGGCTTTCAAAAATTGTATTGTGTAAATATGTTTTGTATATGCTTTTTTTTATTGCATTATTGCATATTGTATATGTCTTTTCTCCCCTCCCCCCCCCCTTCCAATCATGTACAAGCTTTCAAACTTGCCCATAATACAATAAAGCCTTATTTTCTCTAAGTATGTGACTTCAGAATAACGTCTTATGTTACAAATGTGAGCCTGTGTTGGCACCTGCCGGTGAGGCGTAAGGATTAGTACAGATCTGAACACGAACAGACGCATGGTAGTTGCAAAAAGGTGTTAATGCAGAGTCTCACCGTGCCAGGGTCACAGTCCCTGGTGCGTGATAGGCCACCTGGTTACAAAGCCGCTACGCCTCATTGGTCGAGAGGGATTGCGCTGCACCGTTTCCCGCCCACACATGTAAACAGTTTGAGATTGAAGCCATGAGTACAAACTCACTGACCAATCACATGCCAAGACAAACAAATATCTAGAAAAAACGTTTCTTCCACCTACGGGAAATATATATACCTAAATTTTGAATACGTACTAAGTTATTGGGTACTGTGCATTTTTATATTGTCTGTAGAAAATGTAAGGTTTTAACTTTTTACAACAACATTGCAGAAGAAGAGAATAGGCCTTTAGTTCTGGGAAGCGTCCATTTGCTTTTTTCAGTCCATAGCGTGACTTTTCTCCTACTTCTTGTTATTTTATCTCTTTACGCAACTCTGCCATGTACTGGTGATCCTTGCCGTGGGCAACCTCCATGATCGCCATCGCCTAGATACACACACACACACACACACACACACACACACAGACGCGCACACACACACACAGACACGCACATGTGCGTGCGCACACACACACACACACACACACACACACACACACACACACACACACACACACACACACACACACACACACACACACACACACAAACACACAGATACATACATGCATACACATACACAAACACACAAATAAAATAAAACCCACATTATTACAATGTATTCCACTTCTCAATCATCCCAATTGACTGCTGATTCAACACATGAAGTGGATCTATGTCCCTCAATAAACCAAATCAGAGTCAAAAACGTGCCCCATGCGTTCTGAGCAGCCCGGTACCTTCTTGAGGGCATTGAGGCCGCGGGAGCGTTTCTCCAGGCCCATGTAAAGCCGGCCCAGCTTCAGGTACATGGAGGACACGTTGAGGGAGTAGGCCGGGTACAGCACACTGCAGGAGGAGACAGGACACACCACCACCACCGCCACCGCCACCACGTCAGGTGGACTCACCGGGGGAGGACACAGGCGTCCAGCACAGAGTCGACTGACGATGGACCATTTACATTTACCAAAGCGACTTAAAATAAGCACATTGGTCCGAAGAAAGAGAAACAACAATATATCGCTGTCGGTAGAGTAAGGATGTTCATAGAACCAAGTGCCAAGCACTAACAATCACTAGGCTGACCCATTCCTCGTGTACAAGAAAGGTAGCTAGCACCACATGAACCACAATAACTCTGTTTGCTAAGGGGACCAGACAGTATTAGAAGGCTATTGTACATATTCTAATATAAATTGTACCGATGTGATTCTCTTAATTCTCTTCGTATTTATACATCTCTTCCGTAGCAAAAATAAGACTGGCCGTCGAGTTACATCTTAAGTGCAATCCTAGTCGGATGACCTCCATGTTGATAAATTGTGCAGAACATTTCAGAAGACGAGTGAGGAGATACTGCCTTCACCACCACAGTGGGCAACCAGTCTGTCTAACCCGAGGCGTCCTGACCTGTAGGGCTTCAGGATCTTCTCCCCGTAGTGGATGGCCCCGTCCCAGTCGCCCAGATACAGACACACGCCCATGGCCTGGTACATCACGTGGAGCATGTAGACGTTGGCGTCGTCGAACACCGTGCCCATCTCGTCCAGGCTCTGCACGCACATCTCCAGCAGCTCGCTAGGGGGTGCCAGAGAGTCAAGGCTGCATACACGGGTTTGGGGGTTGGGACAGCTGGGGACGTTTTTAGGAGGCCTTATCTTACCAGCTAGACCCACTTGAACAAAGAGTTACAGTACAGAGATTGAGCTGTAGCAGGGGGCTGCTGTTGTGCTGAGGGTGGTTTCAAGAAGGTTAATGTGTTTTGTTTGTTCAGGCTTAATGTTAATGTTCAATTGTCACTCATGCGATCAAACTGCAATTCTGGAGACTGACATCGTATGCCGGTTGAATACTAATCAACAGCACTTCATTGAACCTTATGGAGGAAAGAAGCTAGGGAGGTATGGTAAAACAGACCTCAGCAAAATGTATAAATTCAGCGGAACGGATATAACATTATGTTTCTGAAGACCAAGACCCAGTTCTGAAATGTGTGTCAGCTACGTCAAAGTGTGTTTCAGTATTTAGTCACATCCACAGCTCTGTAGTCCCCATATTAAATTAAGTATTAACATTCAATGTGGGAAGAACAGAATGTCTTTAAGGTTGGTAAAGGGCCAACTCCACTGCACAACACAAAGCCACTCTTGCTGGACAGAAGGATATTCTTCTCGCTCTTGATGGCCCTGAACTCGCCCATCTTCTTGCGGGCATAGCGCACCATGCCGCTGACCACCTCCGGCTCGTAGGGATCGCTGCGCTTTCGCACCTTCAGCTTGGCCTTGTCCTGGGAGACGAAACGCAAGGGTGGTGTGGCGGTACCTATGGTCTGTGTATCTATGGTCCGTGTGTCTATGGTCCGTGTGTCTATGGCCTGTGTTTCTGTGGTCTGTGTATCTATGGTCTGTGTATCTATGGTCTGTGTATCTATGGTCTGTGTATCTATGGTCTGTGTATCTATGGTCTGTGTATCTATGGTCTGTGTTTCTATGGCCTGTGAATCTATGGTCTGTGAGTCTATGGTCTGCGTGTCTATGGTCTGCGTTTCTATTGTCTGTGTATCTATAGTCTGTGGATCTATGGTCTGTGGCGCTATGGCCTGTGTATCTATGTCCTATGGTCTGTGTCTACGTTTTGTGGATCTATGTTCTGTATATATGGTCTGTGTATCGATGTTGGGCGGTGGTCTGTGTATCTATGGTGTGTGTATCTATGGTGTGTGTATCTATGGTGTGTGTCTCTTCGTCGGGCGGTTCTTACTTTGGACTGGGTTTTGCACTCCTGACAGTCACAGGTGAAGTAGTAAGAATCCCTCAGCCTGCTGTTGCGGTCGTCTGTCGGGTACAGGATATCTATGTAGCTGATCATCACCTGGTGGCACGTACACACACACACACACACACACACACACACACACACACGCACGCACGTACGCACCCACACACGCACGCACGTACGCACCCACGCACACACCAACATCAACACACACACACACACACACAGTTGGTTTAGTTATGGGTGCTCCTCTCTAGCACAGATGCCTTTAAATAACCCAGTCTACCATTCAGCTGTTTTGTTTTTAAACCCCATTACCACCACCGCCTCCCCCCCACTACCAATCAGTCAACACACACACAGACACACACATACACAGACACACACACACACACATACACACACTGACACGGATCTATACTATCTATACACGCACAGTATTGAAACCCTAACCGACCTAACCATCTGTGTAGCTATGGATCCATAAGAATGACTTAACATTGCCACAGGGGGTCTTAATTGAGTGTCACAGATCTTTACTTCAGAACACCAGAGGAATGTTCTTCTGGCTCCTGGGAGACCGAGATAAAGAGTTTCTATTTGTGGACGAGTCGAACAACTCATGTAGTTGTTCGACCCGAGCCCTTCTCCAACACACACCCTTCCTCCCCGATGGTCAATCCCCCCCACCAGGCCCCCCGGCAGCTGGGCCCACTCACCCTCCCCCACCTCTCCCCTCCCTCAACCGTCCTTTACCCCCTTTCTTCCCTCACCCCTCCCCTCCCTCCTCGCTCCTCTCCCCTTCCTCACCTGCCCCCTCCCTAACCCCTCCTCCTCCCTCCCCTCCCTCTCTCACCCCTCCCTCTCCCCTCCCTTCTCTCCCCTCCACTCCCTCCCTCCCTCACCCCCACCCCCTCCCTCCCTCCCCCCTCACCTCGTCCATCTTCTTCATGGGCGTGACGGCCCGCACCTCGGCCGTCGTCCCCTTGAACGTGACGATGACGCTGGGCTGACAGCTGTGGTTGATGAGCGCCACACTGCGGAACACAGGGACGCACACGCACACACACACACACACACGCGCACACACACACAAAGACACACACACGTTGTTCACTGTTCACACGAGCGCTTCTATCATACGGTTTGCTGGTAACCGGAAGGTTGCTAGTTCGATTCCTGGCTCCTCCTAGCGGAGTGCCGAGGTGTCCCTGAGCGAGACGCCTCACCCTTACTGCTCCTCGCGAGCTGGCTGTTGCCCTGCATGGTTTGACACCGCCATCGGTGTGTGCATTAATGGTTGCAAGTCGCTTTGGATAAAAGCGGCTGCTAAATGCCCTGAGTGTAAATGTAAATAAGCAACTTAAAGGGATATCGAGAACGCTGCAGGGCAGGGTCAGGGTTGCTGGCTCAAACCCAGTACTCTCATGTCTGGGAGTCAAACACCAGCCACTACCTGCCTCTGCCCTAAACAAGCTATTCTTAACATACCTTTGCATGCTTACCACCTCCTCGTTGCACTGGTTCACGTTAAAGGGACAATATTCAAAGTGCTCTTCCAACACGTTCTGTCATAAAGATGCTAACAGGGGGGCTACGGGAGTCTAGTGAGTTGATCTGACCCTGCATTATAGCAAACAAGCCTCAGGTGACAATCTTATGACTAGCCTCGCTTTTTGAGGGGGGGTGGGGTTTGGAGAAAGTCGGGAGAGGGAGGGGGGAGGAAGGGAGGGTTGTTTTTAAATGTAGACTGGTCAGGTTGGTCACCATCGAGGTTGTACAAAGCCTGGGTGAAAAGAGCTGAGCTGGCAAACTGAATCACATGAAGCCCTGTTTACACATCAACACTGTTGTAACTGCCTTGGTAGAATGAATATCTTATGTTTACCCTAATCTGTATTCAATTACATCCAAACATTTTCTGTTTAGATTTTACATACTGTTTGTAAGGTCACTGGAAGAGTGCTATGCGAACATAATATCTGTAGTAAATGTATTGTGTTTATGAGAAAATGATTGTGTGTACTTACTCTGGATAAACTGCTGTGCCCATATGGGACAGCTCCTCATCTTCCACCGTGAACCCGTTACAAGCAACCTGCACACAAACATGACAAAACACAACACGTACATCCTCAATGCATTGATATCAAAATACACACAATACATACAACATTGAACATGAATGGAACTTACATGTATATATTTACAATAGAGTGAATTAAAGAAACATGACTGCCATAAAAGCAACAGTATGTGAATGTTTGCACATGTGTTGGTGTGTGATCATGTATTTTTGTTTTTGTGCAGACACACACACACACACACACACACACACACACACACAGTGTGTGTGTGTGTGTGTGTGTGTGTGTGTGTGTGTGTGTGTGTGTGTGTGCTTGTGTGTGTCTGTGTGTGTGTGTGTTTGCCTGTGTATTATTTATGCTTGATTATTTGTGTGTGGGGTGTGTGTGTGTGTGTGTGTGTGTATATGTGTGTGTGTGTGCCATGTGTGTGTGTGTACCATGTGTGTGCGCTATGTGTGTGTGCATGTGCGTGCGTGCGCAGCACCTGTGAGAACAGAGCCAGCAGAGCGCTGTGATCGGGGAAGTCCAGATGTTTGGAGTAGAAGCGGTGGAGCCCAGCGATCTCCGACTCGTTCACCTCTCTCCTGGCATTGTCCACGTCCTCCACATCTGGCAGGGAGGACACACACACACACACACACACACACACACACACGCACACACAGACGGTAACATTGTCACACACACACACACACACACACACACACACACACACACACACACACACAGACGGTAACATTGTCACAAACACAGACACACACACACACACACACACACACACACACACACACACATACACACATACACACACACACACACACACACACACACACACACACACACACACACACACACACACACACACACACACACACACTGTCAGTCTAGCAGCCTCCTCTCTGACCTGAGTTACAGTAAATCTCTACGTTCACTTCTTTATTTCTGTTGTGGATAGATAAAGACAGACAGACAAACGGACAGATATGATCGCTATGAACAGACAAACAGATAGATGGATTGATACATAAATAGTAAGAGAGAGAGAGAGAGAGAGATATAGTTTGATAGATAGATAGATAGATAGATAGATAGATAGATAGATAGATAGATAGATAGATAGATAGATAGATAGATAGATAGATAGATAGACTGTAGATGTTAGATACATAGTCAGAGAGATAGTTAGAAATACATATATATATAAACGCACGTGTTTGCATCTCTCCAATGAGCATCAGCTTCTCAGACGCGTTTCGCTCTTTTTGTGTTTTCTAAAAGGAAAAACACACAAAGCACCGGGCTGAGATCCTGGTTTCAGATCAATGAAACAAGCTTCCCATCTTTAAGAAGATGATCACTACATTCATAAACAAGCGCGTGTCGAAACAGAGTGAGAACAAAAGACAGAGGGAGAAATGAAGACAGAGCCACACTATAACCTCCTTCCTAAAGGATGATCTGACACTTCAAGAACACTTCAGCTCTTCTACCACCACAGCATAGACCCTCTATATATATTTATTTTTTCTTTCTATTTTATGTTTATTTGTGTTGTGTTGTTCTGTGTGTACTCATGACATTGTAAAGCGACCTTGAGTATGAGAAAGGCGATATAAAATAACCGTATCATTATTATTTTTATTAATATTGTTACTGAACCGCCTTGAGGAGCGGCCGGACGTCTCACCATGGCCGCCAGTATCCTAGCCACCAGACGGACCGTCTCCGACGGGCACCAGTTGGGCCCGAACGCCACCATCGACGAGCACTCCAACTTGTGCATGGACCAGTCCGCTCTCTGGGACACACACACACACACACACACGCACGCACGCACGCACACACACACACACACACACACACACACACACACACACACACACACACACACACACACACACACACACACACACACACACACACACACACACGCACACAGGGAAACGCACAGACATACACAAACACAAACACATACACACAAGCGCACACACGCACAGGTGCACGCACAGACATACACATACACAAACACACATAAACACATGCGCACACAAACACATACAAACGCAAACACGCACACACATTAACACAAGCAAACAAATATAAAAAATAATATCTATACTACAGAGGAACAGAGAACAACGTTTGTTACAGACATATCAACAATAAGCGCCAATGAGTTCTCTCTCCTTCAATCCTTCCAACGTCTGCACCTGGGAACCTGTCCCTCTGTACACCTGTCCCCTGTACACCTGTCCCCCCTCGTGAGTCCTTACCTGGCACGTGGCGTTGCAGTAGCAGGCTTTCTTGCACTTCCCACACCTGGCCAAGCCCTCTTTTCTGTAGGATACAAAACAGCGGACTCTCACTTGCTATGAATGGATGAGCCTCGTTAAAGAGGGGTGCATTACAGAACCAGTTATGGTTCCTTCTCATCGCACAGCAGCAGTCACAGCAGCTTTGGTAACACCAGAAAGAACTCAGCAAGAGGAGTGTGCATATACATATGAGAGACACAAAAAAACATATTCAACAGATTTATGACACTTATGACCAATAATTGGCTTTAAAGCTAATTATGTACAGCCAAAAGTTCATATCAATTCACTCAGATTCCCTTTGCCTGCTCAGGAACAGTGTTGCATGAAACACAGACAAAAGCGAGATGCATTCAATCTAAGAGATGAATCTGTATCCAGTGAGTTGTGTGTGTGTGTGTGTGTGTGTATGTGTCTTTGTGTGTGTGTGTGTGTGTGTGTGTGTGTGTGTGTGTGTGTGTGTGTGTGTGTGTGTGTGTGTGTGTGTGTGTGTGTGTGTGCGTGTGTGAGTGCGTGTTTGTGTGTGTGTGTGTGTGTGTGTGTGTGTGTGTGTGTGTGTGTGTGTGGGGGTGTGGGTGGGAGTCTGCGCATGCTCAGCTAAACTAATATATAGAACAACGTATTCGCTCCTTGTCTTAATATCTTCTCGGTATGAACGGCCCGAGCTGTGCTAGTTAGCGACATAGGTTCTCTCATTACCGCCGGCAACGGCCGGGAAAGGCATTCTGTTGTATTAATAGAACTGACCTTATGGTACCAGGGGCAGCTGTCTGCGTGACCAGAGCCCAAAACGCACCGACGCAAGCTTTTTATTTTTATTTTTTAGAGCTGTCTACACAGTGTGTGTGTCCCGACTTTGTTTGAATACAAACCGGTTGGATAAATAGTTGTGCTGTTAGAACAACTTTATTTCTTACTTCCTGTCACTAGCAGGAAGTCTGGATTCAGGCTTTGGTCATGATTAAAAAACCTAACCCTAACCCTAATTATGCACCATCCCTTTACAACTCATCATCACAACACTTTTGATTAGGTAAATCACATCTCAGAGGGGACTTACCTCTCAAAACTCCACTGTAAAATTCCATATTTATTTGACTGAGGTTCTGATGAGTCATAAATCAATTACTAATTCATGTGTGAAAATCTCTTCACTACTTTCACATATTTAATTTATTTTAACACTTGCAGAGTGGCGAAAAAAAGTGAAGCAAAACCAAGCTTGATTCAGATCTGGTGATTTGGGGACAGCTATGCAAAGGGGACATTTCTAATAAACAAAAAGACGTGTCAATTAAGACATATAATGATGTATCGGATGCACGCAAAACATCCTTAACCCCGCCTTTCTTTTTTGAAAAGCTTTTAGCTCTTATCAGCTACTTCCCACTGAAGGACTGAGTCTGTACCGCATCAGGTTTCAATATTTCCTTCATCACTTGTTTGATGAAAGAATGAAAAGCCTCGATGACATTCAACATTTCGCTCCTGAAAAGGATAGTGTGTTATAATACACATTTACATATTTTACGAAGCATGATGAAAAGAAAGAAAATTTGGTGATGAAAGCTATTACACAATACTTCATGGAGGGTCACTGTAGTGACTGAGCGTCACGTGTGCATGCAGCTAGACTGGTGAATGGTTTTGTAGATCCGTGCAACACAGATGAGTTAAGACATTATCCTGGATGTGCACAACGAATATGATCTGAATAACTAAAATAAGACCATCTTGATAAAAAAAACCTATCATCTTATATTAAGCATTTGTAGTCACGAGAAAATACTTTAAAAAAGGAATTAGGCCTACTCCCACATGAGTATTAGGCCTATACCCTCATTGGTTTGCAAGACCTGTTTAAAAATATGGCTCCATAAAAAATGAAAAAAATTGTGTGATGCACAATTGTATGTTTGCATACACTTATTTCTAAACCCATCATGCCAATAATATATTAGATTTCTCTCTATAATAAAGAGTTAATGAACTTGTAATGAAGGCCTATGTCATGAAACGGGCCTACAACGTTAACTCATTCATAGCCTGCTACACGTGCTACCGAGTGCACTACACACACACACACACACACACACACGAGCATCTCTTTAAGTCACACACCAAGTGTGATATTGTCAGCATGCCACAACACAATCAACAGGCCTACAGCAGGTGATGTCTGACCCAGGGTCTGCAGGTGAACCGTGCTGGAGCAGGTGCTACCCGTTGAATCATGGCCTACCTGTTGAAGCAGTACTCGCAGTAGCTGCCCCTCTCCTTGGCCGACAGCACGAAGGAGTACGCCGGGCAGGAGAAGATAAGCTCTCCGACCTTAAAGGGTTTGGTGACCCGGAGTCCTCGCCCTTTTCCCGGGCTGTCGAACCTCTCCACTCCCTGGATGGTGTCCTTCATATTCCGTTCTTAAATTCTTGCCTTTCCTCCTGAATGGGATTATTCCACGTGTGGCAGGGGGATTGGTGCGATGACTCGACAGCAACGTCGAGGGTCGGCGTGTGTGAAGGCGGAGACCCCCCTCTGGGCGCGTCAACCGGAGTTAAAGTCATACATGGTAGGTGGAGAGGCGTGGCGATCAGCGATCTGACCAGCACCAGCTCCAGCATCAACTCGGGAAACATAAGCGCAAAATTGTCTATTGTTGATGACAATAGCCCTGGTAACCACATTTAGGTGTCTTTATTGGGTTTATTAACATTGAGTACCCAAAGTTTTTAAAATACTT